>NC_056731.1:637257038-637269538 GCF_019279795.1 Protopterus annectens
CTGAGAGTGTTTGAATTTACTTTAGTGAATGTGAGTGTTATGATTGGAGATCGCACTTCAGTGCGGATTGGGACATTTACCTTTTTCCTCACTGTAGTGCGATCTCATAGTTGGTATATATAATAGGCAGGGGGTGTGGGAGGCACAGCCCCTCACATGTGGGGTCCATGGGGGCTTGCCTCCTGCAAAACATAAATGCAAACATGGAATTTTGATTCAGGAAGATGGGGAGTTTGAATATCGAACATCGAGGTTATCATGTTTGACATGTTGACAGTTCAACATTACCATTTTTAAGGTACTGATTTGAACATTTTAGCAAAAATTGTTGTGCATTTCAACATTATGATAGTAAACCATATATATTTATATACATATACATATATATATATATATATGTATATGTATATAAATATATATATATATATATATATATATGTGTGTGTATAGACATATAAGTATAGAAGTAAGAGTCTGTGTGAATTTCCCCAACATGTTTTTTTTTTTGCCTGGTTGAAGCTTTAACTGGTTGGGTTTCTTCATCTGTAACTTTATCCAGAGGTAACCATGAAGAGGTACTGGAGGTCTGACTATATATAAAATTTTTCAGAAAGAGGTAATTTGTATACTGTTTATTTTAGTTATGTATTCAAGGCAGAATATTCAACATTTTTTGATGGACTGTTTTCTTAGAGATAAGTATTTTATTACTCACAACATAGGTTTACTACCTCTGCCTGTTTTTATAGTACAGTCCTAATTTATTTAGGCACTTGTATCCTAAACAAATGTAATATATCAACAGTTCAAACTATGGTTCAGTTAGTCACACATTCTTGGCATATAACATCCAAAAAACTATCTTTAAATTTAGAGACAGCAGTTGCAGTTATAAGGAAGATTTTAGCTTTGCCCAACCTACACTGAATAGAGAGTTGACAGTATGCAGGCTTAGATCTGTAGGGACATAATCACCCTTTTGGTCATGTAAGAGATTCTACTGTTCTCCAACAGAAAACACTTTTAATCTACATTTTTTTCTTTCTTGACAGTTGATCTAGCAGGGTAGAGGCAACATACTTCTCTGAATTGCATTCTGTAGAACTGTCATGCCTCTCTGTGCAAAATCCTGAGCATGTCCAAATGCCCATTTGTAGTAGCCAATGAAATGTAATTTTCTTCAAAATAAGTTAAGGCAACATACTAATGAAAACCAATCACATTTAAATGGAGCAACAGAAGTAAGTTAAAATTATATAGCACTAAGTCAGATTTTGATAACTAAGAAAAACAAAGGGCTGAATTCAATAAATGGTATACAGCTCATTCACTGCATGTTCATGTTGTGTTGTGACATGCACACGATAATGTGCTGATTTGTATTCAGTAAATGTCTTACATCATCATCAAGTTTTTTTGGCAGAATACAGAAGTAGATTGCCAGGTCTTTTTTCTGAGCAGTATAAATTTGATATTGTCACGGTTGTCTCATCAAACATGATCTTCCGCCTCCAACACTGCCCTTCTGCTGCTGCCCAGATGGCTGGTACATCGTTAGTCTGGCATCTCTGCTGAAATCTGCCCATCTTGGGAAACCCTGCTGGTAGTAAAACTACCAGCGGCATAGCATTCAGATTCACGGATGCCAACAAGCCCAGGTGGAGTAGCAAGCTAATGTACCATGTCCAGGAAATTATATATCAGTAGTTGGGCCATTGTCAAACAGGCTGATGAATTACATAGCTTAACTATATTGTTACATTTGGTATGGGTTTACAGCAACAGTGGACATTGGTCATGCATGATCATACACCATTGCTACTGTCAGTAACTTGTATTAATGCAGACATATCTTCATCCTACTATGAAGACACATTACTCCACATTGCACTACTGGTGTTACCATGTGTGTGTGTGCCTGTGTGTCTCATCTACAGAGCATGCTGAAATACAGGTACATGCCTGTCTCACTTCTGCAATATGCATTCATGACAGCTTATCTGACCTAGGTTGCCAAGATATATTTATAAGTATTTTTGCAAATTGTGGTCACACAATCACATCACAAATCCTGTGTTTGCACCCAAGTCTCATAACAGTATATGATACCTGCAATTCTTCTTCTATGATAATTTCATTTTCTGTAAAAATAGAAAACTTTGTGTGTGTGTGTGTGTGTGTGTGTGTGTGTGTGTGTGTGTGTGTGTGTGTGTGTGTGTATATATGTGTGTGTTTCTTCTTACAACTATCAGTCAGTTTTATCAGTGGGATGTGAGTCCACTGCTATGTCAGACTCTTTTTCCAACATCATCTTCTCAGCATACACTAATGATGTCATCTTCTATAAGGTGCACTCTGACAGAGCTTAAGTTAGACTTCTGTGGTAGCACTAGTCTATGTTGTATGGAATCCAGCTTATATACCTAGAAAGGTAAGGTGTTTTAAACTGACCTCATGTCAACTGGTGTGTGTGGGTTGGTGGTATATTATGGTCATTGTAGGATGTTCTGAATCTGTTCTCATTTGACTCCCAATCAGGATGTTATGTATATTGTTGCCTTACTAAGACATGTTTTGATTGTGGAGTATATCCGCATTTTACACAGCTGTCATTCAACCATCTCAGTGACAGCTGCAGTATGGCACAGGTATGCATGAGTGCACATAGCATCTGGAAAAGTTATATGACATACAGCAATATTACATCATAGTGATTACATGGGCACATACGCCTGGGTTCATCAACATGTTATAATGCTGTTATATACAGAAACATTTTGGTATTCACTTGCAACTTTGGCAAATTCATTGCATCACCATTTTATTGATAATCACAACGATTATAGAGGTGTTTCCCAGCAACATTGTGTGACTGTCAGCATTAACTGTTCTGCATCAACCACATATACCTCACTTGTAATGTGCCCATATATGGTGTCAGGACCCTCACCCACACACTTCCACTGATCAATATAGCCATATGATATGCAACTGATATAATGGCATGACATAGAGTTGAATGGCTGTGTTAACAGTTCGATTGTGTTGCATGTGATTCATACCCACGGTTTTATTTGGAGGTGATGTACAGCTTGAAGTCCAACTTTAGCATAGGTACAGCTATACTGTGACTTTACTGCATCATGGATGTACCACTGCATCACATCAGTATTACCGCTTGATAATTTGCATGAACACATATGGATGTATACCAGGATTTCATGGCAGTATAACATTTTCACTGGCAATGTCAGGGGGACAGTAATTGTGTGGCACGTGCTCAGTGTTAACATGTACTTATAGTGGGTGCTCCATGTATTGTATGGTATGGGTCTATATCACTTTGTTGAATGCTTAATTTCCACGAATGCCTATTCATCAAAACCTAATCATTGAACACCCTTTCATTGAACATTTACATCATTGATGGTTTTTCCTACGGAATGAAACTACTTGGCCAGCGGAGCAATTGTAACAACACATTATTTTAAACTCACCAAGGTGGGGGCTTCACACTCCCCCAAGAGGGTGGCTGCACCCCTACCCATATATATATCAACTCCAAGATTGTACTACATTGGTGAAAAGGGCACATTTGTAATGATGGCCAACTAACTCCCTTCCCTAGGAAAAAGTTTCGATGATGTAAATGTTCGATGAAAGGGTGTTCGATGATTACGGTTTTATGAATAGGCGTTTGTGGAATTAAGCTTTCGACAAAGTGATAGGAACCCATTTGGTATGTGTACAATATTACAGTGATAGTTTCCTCGATCATTGACACTTGACTTTTCACTGTTGTAATTTCCATATACATGGGCATAGTTGATGCATTGGCATCAGTCTCACATACTGCTGTACCATTCATTATAACTCATCACTTCTTGATTCACACATCAGTTGCATATGCTTCAGACAATATCCATTGCTATTACATGTGGCAGATGCATGCAATACACAGCTGTATGTAGGGAATCCACTCATAATAGTATGGTGCTTATATATGTTGTTATCCATATGGCTGATACCTACATCAGGCAGGGATGTTTTTGTCAAGTGTATTACATTTCGTACAGTGAACTCTCACATCTGGTAGGCTATACAGAACTATTCTCTGGGATACATACCCATTAGGATTTGACAGTGCAGACTTCCCTTCAAGGTGTTCTATTAGATGCATGTGTAATATGTCTTTCTGTGTTGCACTCAGTAAATAAACATCTCAGTGACAAGTGGGGAGGGGTTTGTGGCTTATGTGTCATATAAACCTTCAACTCAACAGGATTGCCCCTGATTTCAACTCCAACTTTAAGAATGTCACACTTAACTCCTCCAAAAAGTGGTCACTTTTGGGGAGGGAGTGGTGAATTCCTGTTATAAAATGCTGACAATCATTACAGTTGTTCACGTCTGTTACTGCAGAACATGTATAATAATTTACAACATTCTGTCAATGCCACAGGTTAATGGTCATAATATTTTAAATGTGTCCATGATTGTGCCTGTTTCTTTCTATAGTTGTCCAGGAGTCTGTTGCTATGTGTCCCTGATTGGTTGTATGTTATGGTGACAGGTCAGTCATATTCATGCAAGTCATTTTGTAGATCTACTAAGTATGCACATACCCCCTATTGTATATATCATCCTTGCTACATGTCCTCTCCAGTGACCATGTCACTGATGTTTATATCACAACGATTCTCCTCCATTGACATGTAACCTTGTGTGACTATCACATATATACTATCATGTGTGTGTTCATATTATAATATACTTGCTCAGGAGATGCAAACAGCAGTACGTACTGTGCTGTCTACTTATGTGCATAATCGTATGCCACTGACTTGTCCTGGAAGTGTACGTACCTTGACATATCCTATCTTGGGTACATTACCATATTTACCATGCCCTCTTCCTCTTTATTCATTCCTATCATTCATGTCTGTGCACTTTTTCTTCAGCACACTTTCTCTGCCTAGTGTGTGTTTCCTTGCAGTTACCCTTGACTTTTGCCCTCCCCCTCCATTATATCATTACACAAATAATTGCTTTAGTGTATATTTGCACTCGGTACACTTTTCTTTACTGTGGTATTACTGCTGTTATTGTAGTATTTTCACCCTGGTAGTGGCTGTCTGCTCGATGTCGCGCAGCAGGTTTGCTTGAAGACAAAGTTGCACGCTTCTTCTTTCTGTGCTCGTGCTGCCCTGTGTGGCCACGAAACCTTGTTTGTATTCATGTAAGTGCAATGAGCAGCATGAATATGCAGTTAGTGCTAATGCACATTGCACTAAAACGTAAACTCTGTGTATGCTTTGTGCAAAGCCTTCATGCAGTTTATTGAATCCCAACAAAAGTCTTTTGCCCTAGTTGAACGTATGTACTTGTTTTCAGTAAGAAATATCTAATATGGTGGGTGGTACCTCTCTTGTAAAATGAACTACTGTCTAAACTTTACTGCAGTTCATGTAATTTCTCCTTTCATGTTTGGCAAAACCGCTGAATAATTTATTGCTGTCTTTGGGAATGAATATCAAAGTGTTTTTACTCCCAGCAGCTAAACAGTGCTTTATTGACCTATCTGAATATAAATATATTTTGCTGTGTGATCACACCATTACACATATCCATGAAAGCTTTATTAGCTAATGTGCTATTGATCTGTTTGGTGATACATTTTCTTTTATTATTAGTGTTTTGCTTGACAACCATAAAGGTGCTTTATTGGCTTATTTCAGAAGAGCGCTTTAATGGATGCAGTTCAGGATATTCACAGAGGTTTTACATTACCTAGTTTATGGTACAAATTAATTATCAAGAATATACAGTCTTTTTTGCATCGTTATTTTGTTCTAGAGACAATTAAAATTACCCCTTAGCATTTGTCCTTAAATGAAAAATAAATTGCATTATTCAAAGCAAGTCATTTTGTACATGTATCTTTAGCCGGGATGCACACAGGTAGCATTTTAAGATATCATACTATGTTATATTATTCTATAGTATTGGCAATTATATTCCTCTGCTCTTTTAATGTTTCTCTAATTTTCAGGTAAACAAAAAAAAATAACAATAAATATTTAAAAAACAAATCTTAATTGTAACAAAACATGGAATATATCATTTAAATTTTCTTCATGATCAGTGACATTTAATCCACTTTATTTTTTACACCACTAGTACAGTCTTTTAAACTTTTGTTCATTCAGTTTCTAGTTTTCTAAGTAATATTACCTAGTCTCCTCGACCACTTCATGTCATTAACTGGCTTACTTTTAAATCATGGGTTGAGCATTTTGTCTTTGGGAATCATGCACCATTGTAAAGTACTCACAGCCATATTTTTTTATCTCCATTTAGAAAAGTCTGTGTTGCTTTTCTGTTGTTTCAGTTTTGTATCAGTTACACATTTCAATATCTCTTGTAAGCACTATATAACAAATATATTAACAGTGTGTAACATTTTATACAATTCACCACACCTGACTTACCATTGAATTCATAGATATCCTCTACTTTTACTGGTTTATTGAGAGATCAAAAATTATTCTCAGTTATTTGCAGTATAAAAGACATAAGAAAAGAAAAGAAAATAGATACTTTGATCAATCCAAATTTCTAGCGGAACTCTAATTTATTGAAATGGGTTCCATACAGCTTGAGTAGATGTTACAAGTATAAGTGCCATATCCTATTTCTGTTTTGACTCCTATACTGTCCTTATGTGTTCAACATCACCTTCCTCTGGTTTGTTCTTCCAAGATCCAGTCAATAATCATTCTAAGAGATGTTTATAGATATATAGAGAAGGTTGGCATAATGGTTAGGGTCTTAACCTCACCAGTAGAAGGGGCAGCATTTGATTCTAGCCTCTGATATGAACTAAAGATGTGGGGTAGAGATGACTGTAATGATTAAGGTGTTTACCTTCCAGACACAAAGTGTAGGTGCTAATTATCTCTTTAATAAAAAAATGATTGACTTTAACAATTGGCTTAGCTTCTGTTGACATTCCAAAGGGATTCAATATCTGTCAGCCTGAGAAAGACATTGTGGACAGGCCATGCTGCTTTGCCAGAGATGGTCTGCATCTGTCTCCTCTAGGCTTTCAGATACTAGAAAAGGCATTAGCCACCCCTGTTGTGCCTTTCTAGGCAGTGTCAAAATAACCAACCTCCCAACATAACAAAATCCTCTCTAGATAAACTCAAGGTGCTGCTGCTTAATGCTAGGAGTCTAAACAAGAAACTGCACTCCCTGGAAGCATTCCTCACTTTGGCAGATGCTGGCATCTGTGCAGTCACCAAGACATGCTTCAAAGGAGCAGAAAGCACCTCGGCCATCCAGGGCTGCAATGCCTTCCATACATTCAGACCACAAACTGAGTGTGAAAGAACCAAAGAAGGAGGTATAGCAGGGTTCCATTAGAAATCTCGAACATTCAAAAGTTAGAGCCTCATATGGTCAGCACTATATGAGTGAACTTTTGAAAGCTCACAAGTTTCAATGGAGATCGCCATCGGGAATAGTTCCCTTTACTTCAATGTAGTGCGATCTCAGAGTTGGTATATTTAAGTAGCAGGGGGGGTGGGGGTGGGGGGTGCAGGGGGGCTTGCCCCCCTGCTTGGAGCGTTCAGGTAAGTTTTTTTGTTTTTTTAAATTTTTCATTATTTGTTCGAAGTTTTAAAACTTCACTTATATGGTGTCGATCATATGAGAGTCAAAGTTTTAAAACTTCAAGCATATAATATAGACCTGGTGTAGCCATCTTCATTAAGGATAAGTACACTTCTAGACTGGTCAAACAGTGTGACTCTCTTCAGCTACTCTATGTCCAATTAACTATAGGCAAGCAACAGGTCCCCCACCATGAAACAGGAAAAAGCACACCTCATACCTGGACTTACTGGAGTCAATTGCCATACAACCCAGCATCTTATTCATCGGTGATTTTAATCATCCTACCATTGACTGGGAAACATACATGGCCACACACATGCTGGCTTAGTGGTTCTTGGACTTTGTCATTGCAAATGCTCTGGAACAGCTAGTCAGCACATGAGGCTCAAATGTCCTGGACATAGTAGTACTCACTAACATGGGAGAGCAATGCACCACCCCCGTGTGATATCCTCCCTGGTAAGATTGGACTATAAATCAGTCATGTTTGATGTAATTATAAAACCAGACACCCCATCAAGCTAAAAAGAGCTTAAGAATTTTTCTAAGACAAATTATTTCCTACTAAGTGATGGTATAAGAAGTTTCATTGCCCCCTCGAACGCAGATAACACTGACTGCTATACAGAGGTGTACACCAATGCCCTATAACCACTTAAGCAGTTAATATAGAATCATCTGTACCTGAATGGATTAAAACCAGGTGTTTCTGTAAAACCAAGACACCCTGGTAGTCCCCCAGTATAAACAGGCTATACAACAAGAGAAGGAAAACTAATGTCCAAGAACAAATGGGAACTGGCTCAGCAGCGGAAGAAATCCCTCTCTAGCTTAAACAAACAAATTAATAATCTTGTCAAGTCCTCCCAAGTTAATTAAGAAGCAAAAATAGCCTCCCTAGCTAAGGATAATCACAAGGCATTCTTTAAATACATCTGAAATCTAAAAGGGAATACCCAGCTATGCACTGTACTGGTTGTGGTTGGCACCACCCACACTCAACTACAGGTAATAGCCAACCTGCTAGCTGACAGACTTGGAGAAAACTTCACCCCCCCCCCGTCCCCTCCTGTCATCTCAGAAGTATACCTGCCACCATTCCTCAGTCTATTATCTCAAGGGAACAGGTCATCTCAGTGCTCTCCAAGGCCAAACACATGGCTGCAATGGGACAAGACAACATCCCAAGATGCCTTTTAAACAACTTAAAACATGACCTAGCAGACCATCATGGATCCCTGTTTAACCACAACCTGAGAACTGGCTATGTTACAGCAGAATGGAGGACAGCAACAGTAATCTTTTTGCACAAAGGGGGATCATCAACTGACTCTAGGAATTATAGGCCCATTAACCTGACAAGCCTCATCTGCAAGGCCATGAAAAGAATCATTATGGACCTTATTAACAAGGACATAGGTAATCTCCAAACTCTGGACACAACCCAGATAGGATTTGTTAAAATGTAGACCATGCCTGCAGAACATGGTTGACTTCTTCAAGAAAGTCACCAAGGCTCTGGACGAGGGAAAAACAGTTCATACTGCCTATCTTGACCTATCCAATGCATTTGGCACAATCCCCACCTTAGGTATTATTGAGGAACTCTCCCAATTTGGAATTATCCTCTACATTACCAGATGGGTAGCCAACTGGCTCACTGACAGGACATGTACTATCTGGGTGACTTCACCTTTAGCAAAATACCTGTCACCAGTGGTATACCACAGGGTTCTCTGCTGGGCTCCTTACTGTTCAGAATTTATTTTTCAGAAGTCTAGGCAAACTTGAATGGTCTGTGGCTGACCCAGTTCACTGATGATTGCAAATTGGGAGCAATCACGGAGTCCCCCAATGATGTTAATATACTGCAGATAAATTGTTGGTGCCAATGGATTAAAGCTAAATAAAAAAATGCATTATTATTCCCTTTGGGAAAGCTGACATCCATGCTCATTGCATTACAGACAGCACCCCCTTAAGTGTAGACCCAGTGGTACTTGATCTGGGTGCTCAGGTTGATAGCAATCTGAACTAAGGAAATATTTCTATGTGGCACATGTTATAAGTAAAGGCATCACATCTAGCTCTAAGGATGTTATAATTCCATTATACCCGGCCTCATCAGACCAATAATTGAGTACAATGCTCCCTTTTATATGTACCTCACCACACACCTGCAACAATTAGAGAGATCACAGAGGTTTCTCACCAAGAAATTATAGAATAAACAAAACAAGTCTTACGTGGAAAGACTGAAAGCCCTGTCACTGTATTCTGTCTCCTACAGGTTGCTAAGGAGTGACCTGTGCCTGGCTTACAGGGCAGTCTCTGTGCCGGCCCTGATGAAAATGCTACATATATCTCTCAACTTAGAAACATCAAAAATCTTGACAAAGGCCCTTGAAAAATAGGTGCAACTGGCCAAAAATCTGGATGCTAATTAGCATAAAAGTTGCTTACATAATTATATAACCCCTACCCACTTCAATGGAATTGTATCTTGCCTCACTGTTTTGCTCTGCCATTACTAATGCTGCTGACTTGGCTCATGAAAATATACGGAATTCAGTCAACAAATAACAGTAACCATTACTGTTAGGGATGTGTTTGTTATGCATTTAATCTTTTTGTAGAAGCTTTTATAAGCTTAAAGAATAATAAGATAACATGGAAATAGCCATTAATAGCCATATACCTTCTACATATATGAACAACTACATAAATAAAACAATGCTTCATAATATAAAATGCTCCTTAGTTTCTTTATTCTGCCAACCTCCTAAATCAGTAAATTGAATATTTTTAAAATGTATCCCCGATTTAGGGCCTTTGGTGTCGATAAATTTTGGCTTTGCCCTTGATTCTGGAGTAAGAAGCTAAGAGCTACGTGCTAGCAGCAATGTATCTGTTTGTTTTTTTATTTATTTATTTTGCTTTTGTTTGCTGGGTTTGTCAGACTGGGTTCAAACAACCCTTTTCAGTGGAAGCTTAGGGAGAAAAGCTTTAACATATTACAAATCTTTTAACAAACATTCAATAATATACATGAACAGACATTAACTAATATACATTTTTCACCAGGTATGTAACACATGGTATGTGTTAATATAAAGGGGGTAATCTGGGGTGTATTCATGTTGCTCAGACACACCTCTCAACTGTACCTCATTATGAGGAATGTACCTTATTTGAGGGTCTTAAAAAGTCCATATTCCTCGCATTTCCACTCTGAAAAGCTCTGTCACATATTCCGTATTAGTAATTTTTAAAATTGATATCTATGGCAAATAATACTGAATCATATTAATTAATCAAAAAAAGTTTTATAAACAAACAGTAACAGCTTTTAACTATCCTGTGAGCTTCCTAATTGAAGTTGTCAGTAAGCTGTTAGTGTTCCACATTTTGCCTATTTGCTCCACATTGTAAGATATACAGTTCTTCGTTTTGGAAATGGAAAAAAATAAATAAATAAAAACATGCAAATGAAACATTCAGGAATCGGATATATTCTTGTGTACACAACGTGCTTCAAACTGCAGGTAAATGCTTGCCTTAATCTGCTTTATTCTTCCCTTGTCACTTTTTTCTATATTCAAAACAAATTCCCCACATCATCATCAGCCTGCAGGGTGTGTGATTTCTTAAATAAAACCAGTTGTAAATTAAGGAAAACAAGTTGCAGAATAGAAGTAAGATACACAACTAATATGAGATATCAAGGGAATGTAAAGCAACAAGATATGTAATTGCAAAAGGGTGCATTTTACTTTAATTTTAGGAATGTCAGTGTTCTAAAATGATTTGTGCTCTTGCTTCATCTTGTAAATTATGTAATATAGCTGTTTCTGACAGTGAAACAATGTCACATGATACGACCAGCCTTGCAGAAAAAGATGTGAAACAAGGCGTTTGCATCATTTAGTAAGTCTGTTTTATCCTGCAATCACCCATAACACAAGGTTTTTAAAAGGGTGTTCTGCTGTACCCAACTTCTGCATTTTTATTACTCTTACAAACTTCCAAAATGGGGAAACCTATAACCATATTTCTCAACTGGTCTTCATTATAAGGAAAGTACCTGATTGTATATAGAAATGCAATGGTCCTCAATGTTCCAAACAGAAAAGATCTGTCACATGTTCATAATTAAGAATTGTTTTAACAAATACCCTGCAAATAATACTGAATCATTCATTCATCAACATAACTTTATTTAAGTAAGGATCTATAGTTTTTAACTGTATTGTGACATTCTTAGCTCACTCCTCTCAACTTGTAATTCCACGGTTATGGACAATGCAATAAATAAGTAAATAAATAAAAATAAATAATATTGGGGAAAATGTTCCAAAACAGGGATATCTTTTAATTGCTGGCACTATGGAAGTTGACCTTTTCAAAATAATGTTCAGCGATAGGAGGTATGGAACAAATATTTGAAAGCATATCAGAGGAGTTCCTTCACAGTCTGGACAGTTGACAGTGGCAATGTTCCACATTTTTTGGAGATGGAATACACCCATACCTCTCAACTTCTATGCACTAGAAATCTGGACAAAGCCAAAAATAATGTGGGGGGTGGGGCAAAGGCCCAAAATAGGGATAGATTTTAAATATAGCTCTTATAAACATCGAATGTTGCTAGTATAAAAGGTGCTATGAGAGCATACATTTTCTATAGGATATGAAGTCTGAAACTCAAATGTCTGTCGTTATTTAGTGACTTCAAACCTCAATAATTTGCCGGAAAAGCACAACTTTTAAGAGGAACAGACCAAAAATATGAGACAGAAATCTGGACATTCTGCAAAAAT
>NC_056731.1:637272038-637284538 GCF_019279795.1 Protopterus annectens
TGCTAATTAATACTTCTGAGTTCCTATTTCTTCCTGTACTGATTTTAAATTGTATTTTTGGTAATTATGTCTACGTTTAATGAGAGCAACTCTCCTCAGAATCTGCAAGTGCATTCTCTTTAAATGCTTGAAGGTGTCATTTAGAGCTTTACTATCTCTCTTTACTATCTCTTTTATTCTCTGTTAAAACTAGATACAAATCTCACACTTCTATAAATAAAATGAGTTACTTATTCATCAGTTTGTTGTCCTCACTGAAGCCCCTGTCAAAGGGCTATACTATACTTCATGCAGTGTTGCCAAGACAGGTGGATATATTCTAAATGTCAGCTGAACATTACATTATCTCAGCTTCTCCAGAGCTGGTACATGGCCAAATGGAATCCTAAGCAGGCTAGTGGACCAGACCCGCAAACCCCTCCCCCACAGTCATTCATAGTCACATTACTTGGTTGTATCACCCCATTTACCATAAAACTGTTCATTCCTGGCAGCGTACAATGATTAAAAGAGATTTAGATATAATTTAAAACTTTTATTTCAAATTTTATGGCACAAACCCTGGTAGCTATTTGTTAAACAAATAATCTCACACTGAAAACGTACTTAAAATGAGCAATAGAAAACTCCTCTTCCCTTGAAATTTACATTAATTGAAAATGCATCTAACCAGTGGTGAATTAAGTGTGCCTCGGACCCTAGGCTGTTTTCAAATAATGAGCCCCATGGACACATTTTTAGGACCATACATAAATGCATGTGTTCTTTGATTCACTTTCCTGATGGTTTTAAAATTATATTTCTTTTTTAATACATAAACATTTGTTAAGAGGGCATTTTAAATTTGTAGTTTTGAACATTTTTTCTAGTAAGCAGTAAAACAAAATGTATGAACTAATAATAACAAAAATGCCCATTTTAGAACATTTCAAATATAAAACGCTACTCACACTACTATCATTATAATCCACCAATATCTGTACTCAACAATTATGGCCACTTTATCAACTGTGTACACATCAAGTGTCTCATTATAATAAAAGTGGCCACAGTAAAGTATTCCAATTTGTTTTACATAAACACCCACTAGTCCTGCACAGACAGAAATATGACTTTTTAACTTTATCAGCTGTGCAGGGTCAGTCATTTTTATTCACAGACATCTCCCAAATCCAGCAATTACAGCTACGTTGTTGACTACAGCCTTCTTAGATATCTGTGTGAAAAAAGTAACAGTGATACTCCTCCTCCTTCTCCTAATAACAAAATTCACATATTTCAAATTTGTTTCACAGAAATGCACAGTTGCCAAAGTATTCAACTTGATTCACACCCACTCACACCCACACACACACACACACACACACACACACACACACACACACACACACACACACACACACACACACACAATAGCCTGCAAAGCCAGATTAATTCCTGTTTAAAATTGCTCAGATGATAAGAGCATAAGGTACTTTCATCCACAGAGAGCCATTCCGCCCTCATCAACAGATACAGCCACTTTGTTGAGTGCATGCACTCCTTATTTTTATGGAAAATAAATAACGTGTACTTTATTGATATGTTTGGATGAGCTACATGAAATTGTATAAAAATCACTAGTAGCATACCATAACATTCAGCCATGTGTAGCGCAGTTTCAACAGAAGAGTATTTTTGTGAGCATGAAAAATATTATCTACCTGATAACATATGCTAGGTCAATATGTCCAATCTTTAGAGAAAAAAGTCATGTGAATAACATTAAAGGTAACTATTACTAATGCAAAGGTTGCCTCTGGTAAACAACTTTGCATTCCGGTGCTTCATCTACAGATGCAGTGCCTGCTGCCCTTGAAGAATAAGTTGCCTGTGTTACATTAAACAATTGGTGTGCTGGTGATATTGCAATGACATTTCCTGAACTACATCAGAATGCAATAGGGAATAGCTTAAAATCGACAACAACAGGTTCATAGTTACTAAGCATGCAGTCCTGGAGACTATTAAGGAGCCTAGCCTAAATTCTTTATTGCTTCAAAGTATTGCCTGGTTAAAGTGACTTGACAATTAATATATTTTAAGAAGCAGTAGGCAGACATCAAATATCATGCAGTTTTGTTTGCAGTCATGTAAGCTTTGAGATGGTATCTTTCAGTAGCTTGTCATGTAGCATGGTTTTGATGTTATTAAAGAAAATATAAACAGACTGTATTAGATGCATAGACGCATCAGTAGGATATAACTGCAGAAATACCTCAAGGCGTCACTAGTCTGTATTGAGTTAAGGAGAGCCTGGCAAACTGCTCACACATTCAAGTGTGTGTGTGTGTGTGTGTGTGTGTGTGTGTGTGTGTGTGTGTGTCTAAGACCAGAATTCCATATAGAATAGATTTTCTGCCTTACATATTTTGTTTGATGTGTTAGGCTAAAAGTACACAGCATCCCTTAATTAGTTGGAGAAAGCAAAATGTGTATGTGTGTGTGTGTGTGCGTATTTATATGGGTCCACTTTTCAGAAACCCAAAACTGATATGGTTGAGACCATATCATCAAGTTTTCAAAAACTCAAAGCTTTTGAATGGAGATTGCAGTACAGTAAGGATCAGGGAATTTACCCTTTTCCCCACTGTCTTGCGATCTCGGAATTAGTATATATAACATGCAGTGGGTGTGGGGGGTGCAGGTGAGCTTGTCTCTTGCAAAATTGTAGGAAAAAGGTAGATTTTTCTTGGTTTGAAGTTCGAGTTTTCGGAAACTCGATTATATCATCTCGCCAGTATGAATTTCTAGTTTCTGAAAACTCAAGCTTCTGACATAGTCCCAAAGTCAGATAAGTGATGCAGTCTCCACTGTTCCAATTTCCCAAGTTGAAAAGCCCTCAATTTTTTTTTTATATTTGTGTGCTATTCTCAGAGGTTGCAGTATGTGCAAGCACTATTTTAACTCCTGCAGGCCGTTTTTCTTAGCATATTTCTGTCCCATTTGCATTTGACTTTAGGATTCCCATACCAACATCCTCCCATTCCCCAGGTAGACTCTATAGTGTCACTACACTGGGAGGGTTTTCCTTTCTGTGTGAGCTCTTGCCTATGAAGACCCATTAGGTAACATGCAGGCGAGAAGATCAACATCTGCCAGTACTGCAAAGTGGGATAGGCCAGGAGGCCAGGCCAGAGGCCAGCATACAGTGACCTGATGAGGGATTTTATTATGTAGTAGCTCTCTCTCTCTCTCTCTCAGCATACTGACATCATCATTAGACTGGGTGGACAATGGAGAGTACTCACTAGTGAGAGCTCTTGACCAGGCCTAAAGCTGGTCACACCTTCTCTGTTATCTAACCCTCCCTGTTTCTGTCATAGCACCATCACAGAGATACTCAGTCCCCCGCCCCAAGATAGGCATTCTCATTTTCTCTGCCTTGTCACCAAGCCCCTGAGCCACAAACTGAAATTGGGTCACCCATGTAGTAGTCAGGGTTTCATTCCTCTACTCCATCAGCAAGACTCATGCAGCTAGTATAGCTGAGTAAAGATTGGTTGCCAGGTGACTGCATTTTTCTGTTTTTCCCCCAACAGAATTGCTCTAATGGCTCATCTCACTCGCTCGCTCTCCTGCAAATTGAACCGCTCCTAGAGTGATTTCATGACAGCCACTGCTACCACAGACTTTTCCAGGCAAAGGTGGGGGCAACATTTATTTATTTATTTATTTGTACTTTGATATTTTACATCCACCTGAGTTACCATCAACTCAAGTAGATGGGACCTCGGTTTAACATTTCATTTGAAGGATGACACACTTGGGAGTGCAGCACTCCCCTAATGCTGCACAGTAACATCAGTAATGCAGTCACCTGCAGTTGGAATAGAACCCACAGCCTTCTGGTTTTCCAGCCCCAAAGATGAGTGTACTATCTATAGTTTGCCAGGTCTTTCTTCCACATCACACATGCATAAACTCACACCTATGGGCAATTTTACCTGCACTCAATCATCCTATTTATTCCATGAAACATGAGCTAAGCATCCACACACTTGATACTCACGAAAGTAGATGGCAGTGACTATGTTGTATGAATTACTTCTAAAAGCTGATTCTTTCTGTCTTTCTAAAGATCATATAAAATTTGCAAGTAAAACAAAAGAACCAGCTAACACAGCATGTATAAAGCACTTGTTTAATCCAAAAAATAAAAACAGTAAAAAATATAACAGATGAGCACTTTCACACCAATTTTGCTTCATCAGATCTAAAAATGTAACTAACAAACAGAGCTTAAATACAGTCAGGAAAGTTCAAAATCACCTGGTCAAGTCACGTGATTTGAGCAAGGGTTTTAAAGGTTGTTGTTCTTCTTTCGGCTTTTCCCGGTTAGGATTCGCCACAATGGAACTCCGGTCCGCTAATGATTGGCAGTAGATTTTTACAGTGCTGAGGTGCCAGCCTGATGCCCAACCTTCAACAAAGGCACGCCCATTCATGCATGTCTTTCGAATGCCACTCGACCGTGGGGAGGACATGCAGACTCCACACAGAAGGTGCTTCAGCCGAGAATTGAACGGGAGAACCTCTTGCTGTGAGGTGACAACGCCACCGCTGCACCACCATGGCATATACTCATTTAGTCCTTTCCCTTTGTCAGATTGTAAAATTAACATCCATTTAACTTCTAAGCATTCTGTTTTTGTTTGAAAATCCCCTCCCTAGCTTCCACATTCAATAATTCCAAAAAGTTCCATAATAAAATGTCTGGAAAAACAGAACAATGCAATAATTGCTTACCTTCTTCCTGGATAGATTCTATTGTTTCCATCATTGCAGTCTCTTCCTCTCCAGTGGTATCCCCTAAATGTCTGGAAATCAAAAGAAGTCAAACTAAGAAATGTAATGCCTCAGAACATGTCGCTGGACTGTTACTTGACAATAACTGGGCATGAGCAAAGTTTTCCCTGGGTTCTTTAGATGCACATTAGTAAAAGAAGCTAAGAAAATTGCAGTGCACAACTGTGAGTCAATATAACAAAAAGATGTTCAACAGCCTGTGTGGACTTGTGCAATACTTCTGAACAGAGAAGCTACTAGGAAAATGTATTTTGTACATGAAATCCATGCGTTACATCCTTATATTGACTTCCAGGTGTAAAATTAAAAGCACTCTTTCCTTTCTGCATCTTTACTGAAATTACAAAACAGGCAATGAGTGCATTTACTTCCAGTGCACTCATTACGTCTAAAATGCAGACGCACTGACAGACAGATGGAGATGTGCCAAGATTAGAGACTTAGAAATGACAGTTTTTAAATTAATGGTTGCAACAAATGCAAGTACAGGTGTGTTTTATAAAAATAAAAATGGCGGACTTTAGTTCTACCTACCATGTGAGGTGTGTAAACCACACAAACTGGAAACAAAATGATTGGCACACAAGGAAATGTCCATGCTACTTTAAATGTATTTTACTCAGTTAAAATATAGGCTACATTTTACCCTGACTGTTACGGTGAATTTTATTTCGAGGTTCCATTGATAAGAAGACAGTGGTCATAGACTTATAGACTTATAATTTAGGAAACAGAAACCACAGTTGTAATACATTCCATTACTACACTGATTTTTTTCTCATCCCCCAGCTACTGCATTTTTTAGAATGATGTATAATGTGGATTTGCATCATTCTGAGTTCAGTGTGATCATCTTTAATTCCTTTACTAAACAAACATAAATCTAAATAAAGACCATTTTAAAACTGGCATCTTTGCTTCCTCTACACTATTTCATTTAATTGTTTCTGTTAAAGGCTTTACATTAAAAAATAGGTCTAGAGCTCAAATAAAAACAATTAAGTTTTCTTGGTCTTTAATATATTAGTGACCTGAATGCTACTTTAATGTTGCTTCCAGTAATGGTTTACAAAGAATCCACTGTCCGTACCTTGCCACTTTTCATTAAGTCCAGAACCACTAAAATACAGCAAGAAAATGTGGCTAAAAGGCAAATGAATTAGGAAATGAAATTTCAAAACTTCATTTGTTTTTAATTAATAATTGAAATACAAATACAACTAAAACACTTTTGAACATACTTGAGTTTGTCCTTCATGAGATGAAATACAACCCTGGTTCATTCAGACTGGCTGCTTCTTGATTTTTAATATATAAAGAGACCCAAATGCTACTTTCCTTACTGGAGCAACACTGAGTGGAGCATCTATGAAACAAAGGGCCTCTCCTGCTTGATTAGAGATTTTCCTGTGATACACATTTTGTAATACTGGAAGCAAGGTGTGTGTAAAGACTAAACCGTTACTACAGGTACTTAATGTTCAGCTTCTTATCACAAATTATAAATTTCCTAGAGAACCTCATCTTTTCGAAATTATTTTGTATTTTATTTCAGTACCATGGCTCTAAGTTCATAAAAGGAAGGAATATGTCAATAATGAACGATCTGATGTTGTTAATCTTCACATAATCCTTGACAGTGGGTTTGGTTCCGAACCCTTGGAACCGACTCGGCTGTTATTTTCCAGCTCATGCTCTCCAAACACTTGAGCCTGGCTCTACCCATAATGCTCCTCACAGAGATTACCCCAGATCTCATTTGCCGCATCGCATACCAGATGTGCCTTCATTATCTCATGAACTTTGGCAAATACTTGTGAGTTATAAAACTTATTCTATATATATATTCTTACCTAAAAACCTCTTGTAGTTAACTCTATTTACCTTATCTAAGCTATCCACTCCTCTTTTGCTGTTTTCTTTTACCGTGAGGTATTTTTTTCTTCTAGCCTTTTCTTACCTTCAAATATGTCTGAGAAGAAACAATCTCCAATGAAACCTAAGGGCTCTTCAGGTTTCAAGAGATGTACTAAGTATGAGGGGAAAATGCTCAACTCTGACGGGCATACTCTCTTCCGTACCGGGAGTATTATTGGTGCCTAGTAAGATACCCTTGGAACACTCTGATGTCTTGGCCTCAGCTCCAACTGATCCGACTGTACCGAAGACTTCAGATTTATTTACTACACCAAGGACATTGTATTCTCCTTCTGTGGACCCCTTTAAGGACACCCCATTCGTGGAAGTCAGATGGTCCAGATCTCCTTCCACTGTATCGGTGAGGTGTACTAAAAGTTTATCAGAACAGGACATTATGAGATTAGTGGACCAGCTCCTAGTGGCAAGAGGATTATTTTCAGTTCCAAACCAATCCAGCATCAAAACTGCTCATTCCATGACACCTACATACACTCCTCCTCGAACTCTATCAGAGCCCTTGGAGTCCTCTGTTCCGACAGTCCCGGCTCTGACTGAGTTGGTTCCGACAGCCTTCCCATCTTCGGTTCCAACTACAGCCTTGAGTTTTTCTGGGTCTTCTGCACTGGGGAACTCCCGGGGTCGAGACTCGACAGTCGAATCCGAGATGCATGGTAATTTTTCTTCTCCTTCTGAGCAATCCATGTCTCTTGGATCATCAGCCCTTGTAGTTCAGACTCAGGCTCCAGTGCGGAGGTGGTCTCCTTCGTGTGGGGTGTGACCCCGGCTCTGAAGCAGTCCTTTTTGGTTCCGGGCTCCCATGCCTCTATGAGGGGCCTGCCTTCTGTATCATGGAGACAGCATTTTCCCTTGGGGATTCTCAGTCATTGCCTTCCCTGTCGGAACAAATATCTTCCCCTTCCTCTTGGCTGGAGCAGCTGTTGACCTCACCCCCTGGACAGAGGGTGCAAAAGCCCCAGGTAACATCCACCCTGGTGGTTACCTCTTCAGAAATGTCCCCAGACCTTCCCCTCAAAGAAGTCCCTGTGAAGAGGAAGTGCAAGAGGAAGCATCTCAACTCCCCAGAGGAGTCTTATACCAAAGATACTGACTTTGATGAAGGCAAAGGTTCCCCAAAGTCACTCCCAAAGATGTTTCCTTCGGGGAAATCCTTGAAATACTGAAACAGAAGGGTGACTGGTCATCCACACAACCTTCCACAGAGGAGTCAGTATACCTGGAGGCTTTTTGTGCCCAACCCTCCACTTCTTGGATTTCTCAGCAGGCTTGAAAGATACCCGATGCCATAGAGCCTATTCCCAAAAGACCTGACTGTATTTTGTCTGCACCAAAAGATGAACCACATTGGTCAAAAGGAATCCCTGTTGATGCTGTGGTGGTAGCATCAACCACCAAAAAAGAACTCACAGAAGAGAGTCACACTATCCATCCTCCTAACAAGGAGTCTAGGACCTTGGATAATCATCCCCTTTGGCAAAAACAAAGTGCCCACAAATTACCACATAGGTGGTAATCCATTAAGTACAGAAGAAGTAATTAGGGACCTGGGGACCAAGTTGATAGCAATCTCTCATTTGACAACCACATGGCCAAAGTGGTTAGAAAAACATTTTATATAGCCCACCTAATCATGAAGGGATTCACATCTAGATCAGGGGAGGTCATCGTGCCTCTTTACTCATCCCTCATCAGGCCCATAATTGAGTACAATGTCCCTTTTGGGATGTACCTTACCAGACACCTGCAGCAACTGGAAAGAACCCAAAAGTACCTCACCAAGAGGATCAAGGGGCTCAAACAGATGCCCTATGCTGCCCAGTTAAAGAAACTCCAGCTCTACTCAGTGGCATACCGCCTGCTCAGAGGCGATCTGTGCCTGACGTATAAAGCCATGTCCAACCCGGTATTAATGGACATGCTGCACCTCAGAAAATCCAAATCCCATCGAGCTACGCGCTTGAGGGACTTGAACCTCAGCACTGAAATAAATAGGACATGCTGGAGGGACAGATTCATAACCCAGAGGCTCCCTTCACTCTGGAATAAAATCCCAGTCCAGGTTAGGCAGAGTCCCTCATTGACTCTCTTCAAGAGGAATCTTGATGAGTGGATGGGAGATCGTAGGTTTACCCCAGGTATCACTTCTGTGTCACTGTTAGACAGAGGCACAGTATACTAACCTCGAAAAAGGGCGGTTTACCCTGGGTATCACTTCTGTGTCACTGTTAGACAGAGGCACGGTATACTAACCTCGAAAAAGGGCATTGCAGAATTAATTTAAAATGGGTGGTGAAAGCCATACACACTCTGGCTAGGCTTATAAATGCCCTAGGGCAGATAGCCTAGTATGAACCTATGAACCTCTGATAGATTTGGGAAGCGTGATTATGCTTCAACGACCTTTGCGTTAAGGTCTTTGAACTACATGGCACACTTTACCAGGTTACAAAGAGACTTAATTAAGGAACTTTCTAACACTCTGGCAGGAGCAGTAGCTGCGGACGTTCAGGATAAGGTCTCCTCTCAGCTTGCGACCCTTGAATCACTCTCCAGTTTGTCCATGAGGCTCATAGCACATGCAGCCAAAGGGACGTCCAGAGCAGCGGGTTCAGGCATAGCAATCAGACGTCATTCCTGGATGTGCTTATGTGACTTTGCGGAGACATTCAAAGCATCATTCATCAATGCAACCTTTGATGGATCTATCCTTTTTGGCCCAAAAGTTAGGGAAACTCTGACCAGAAGTGAGCAGGATGGCAAGACCCTATCTGCAGTGGGCATATGTTTCTCTACCCCTCAGTGACCCTACTCAAGGAATCAGAGGAGTAGGAGACTATTGTTCAAAAAATCCAAAGGGTCTTTCTATGACTCATGTGGTAAAGATTTCCCCTGGGACAGAGGGAGAAACAATGAAAGACGCTGCCCTAGGGGCCAGAATGGACTGCAAAATCCGGGATCCAAGGAATCCTTCTCTAGTACTTCCTATCAGCATCCCTGAATTGATGCCCGATTGTCTTCCTCTGGAGGCAGTCGGGGGATGATTATCCCTGCACCTACCAGCCTGGCAAATAATAACTTTGGACAAATGGGTGCATGGAATAATATCTAGTGGCTACCAAATTCCCTTGTTCATGAACCCCAAACCTCAGAAGAAAGTCCCAGATGTTCCACCCAATCAAAGGGAGGCCGCAGCTTTAGAAATCCAAAAGCTGCTAGACAAAAGAGTCATCCAAAAAGTCCCACCAGACCAGGCAGGATTCTTTTTAGTGCCCAAAAAACAGGGGACTGGAGATCAATTTTGGATCACAGATGATTCAACAAATCAGCCCAACAAACCAAATTCTGGATGGTCTCAGTACAAGCCATACATCCTTTCTTGGAAAAAGGTGACTGGATGTGCTTGATAGACCTCAAGGATGCTTATTACCACATAAAGATGGAAAAAAGCTCCAGAAGGTTTCTACACTTCTAGCTAGGAGCCAGTCACTACCAATTCAGAGCACTGCCCTTTGGACTCACCACGGCCCCAAGGGTGTTTATCAAATGCATGGCAGAAGTTGCAGCTCATCTTAGACTGCAAGATTTTCAAGTATTCCAATATCTCAATGACTGGCTCCTCACTGCTACCACCAGGCATCACTTAGAAATGGCAAGAGACTATACCATGTCTGTTTGCGCATTCCTAGGCATTTCAATAAGCCTAAAAAAATCCAAGCTGCAACCCACACAATGTCTGGATTTCACAGGGGTGCAACTAAACACTGTCTCAGGAATAATTTCTCTCCCTCCAGATTAATAAACATCAAGGCTCTGGTGAAACAGATCATTCAGTATGACAGAGTCCCAGCAAGATTAATTCTTCAAACCTTGGGTTCAATGGCTGTTGCAATCACTCTGGTTCCTCTAGCATGATTTCACATGTGAATACTACAGTGGCTACTAGCAACACAGTGGTTTCTAACTCACCAACCAATGTCTTATCAAATTTTAGTAACCAGTCTCTGCAAACAAGACTTCAAATGATGGCTTCATTCAGAACAGATTCTCCTGGACCGACCTTTCACTCTACCTCAACCCCAAGCCATAGTGACCACAGATGCTTTCCAGATAGGGTGCGGGGCATTATCTGGGAAAGACAGTTCAAGACACATGGTCCCAATTGGCGGCCAACCTGCACATCAATGTACTAGAGATGAGAGCGGTGCTATTAGCATTGCAAGCATTCCAGGATTCCCTTTTTCTAGGAACAGTTGCAATTCAGACAGACAACATGTCAGTGGTCTGGTACATCAACAAACAAGGGGGATCCAAATCATATCCACTATGTCGAGAGGCACTCAGAGTATGGAAATGGGTGATTTCTTCCAACTGCTTTCTCATAGCAATCCACATTCCGGGAAGTTCCAATGTGATAGCAGACAAATTGAGCAGGACTATTCTCATGGCTCATGAGTGATCCCTGGATCCAGTAGTGGCGGACAAGATTTTCTGTCGATTGGGCCAACCTTGCTGCAGCCTCTTTGCTTCCCCCCTGAACAACAAATGCAGAAGTTACTTTGCCCTAATCCCTCCACCGGGGGAGTCACCCAGGGATGCTCTTCTACACAACTGGCTGCCCAATCTATTATATGCCTTTCCCCCAATTCTATTAATCTCTCAATTTCTAAAGAAAGCAAAAAGGACGAAAAATACCATACCCTCATTGCCCCATTCTGTCCTCGACAAGCCTGGTTTCCCTTCCTTTGGCCTAATCTGCTACAGAAACCATAGACTCTGGACCCAGTTCCAGACCTGCTATATCACCCAGAAGGCATGGTTCACCCAAACTTACAGCATGTCAAACTGACAGTGTGGCTTCTCCAATGCCCATGATTGCCAGGCAAGCCCCTCTGTCATCACCCATCCAACGTACTATTATTGCACATCACAAACCTACAACTAGAAAACTTTACCTGAGCAAATGAAGAAGATTTACCATATGGGCCTTAAATAAGGGACTTGATCCCTTCAATGCCCCAATTGGATACATATTGGACTTCTTGAATACTCTCTTTGAGTCTGGTTCCTCTGCTTTGATTATAAAAGTTCAGTTGGTGGCAGTCTCTAATTTTCATACTGGACACAATGGCTCTTCAATAATGTCCCATAAGCTTTCCAGAGCCTTCCTGAAAGGTTTGTGCTTACTAAGACCCCCTTTGAAAGATCCGATTCATCCATGGGATTTGACAACAGTCCTACAAGCATTAACTCAAAGTCCCTTTGAACCAGGTGATTCCTGTCATTTAAAATATTTGGCTTGGAAGACTTTATTTCTGGTAACCATCACCTCTGCAAGGAGAGTGTCTGAGTTACAGGCTCTATCATGCAAATCTCCCTATTTAATTTTTTATAAAGACAGGGTTCAACTAAGAACAAATCCCTCTTTTCTACCAAAAGTGGTTACTGAATCCAATATCAACCAGACCATGAATTCACCAACCTTTTGCGCTAATTTTACCAATAAAGGAGAATATGCTCTACATTTGCTAGATGTTCATAGACAGTTGTGCTTTTATCGCCACAAAACAAAGGAATTCCATAAATCTGACCAATTATTTGTAGCATTATCTTCCTTAAAAATGGGTTGTGCAGTCTCCAAAGTTACCTTGGTTAAGTGGTTGAGAGACTGTATTTCTTTCATCTATCAATCACAAGGACTTCAACTTCACAAAACA
>NC_056731.1:637587038-637809538 GCF_019279795.1 Protopterus annectens
GTAGTAGCTTCCTCCTTCTATTGTATAGTTTGTTTATGGCTGGGGTCCACCAGACAGGACGTCTGCCTTTGGAGGATTGGGTCTTGGTTTTATTTGGGATTGCATGATCCATGCATTCCTGAAGGTGTTCATAGAATGTGTTTATAAAGGATTCTGCGGTCTGAGCCGTATTTTCCACAGGCCCGGGGGCTTTGAAGGATTCCACCTCGGTTTTGAGGAGTGTGAAATTTGCTTTAGAGAAATTTTTCACTGTGGTTTTCTGGACAGAGGGTGGGGTCGGGATGTGAATATGCAGTGAGATTAGTTTATGGTCTGATCTTACCAGTGAGGGATACACTTTTGGTCTGGAGCACAGAGTCCCCATGTTGGTGATGATCAGGTCCAGTATATTTTCCCCTCTTGTGGGAGTGGTAACAAGTTGTTCCATAGCATTTCAGTTTATAAATTTTAGGAAACTTTGGGCTAGGGTGTTGGAGCTAGAGTAATGCTCACAGTCTATGTTTGGGTAGTTGAAGTCGCCCAGTATAATGGTGTTTGGAGAGACCTTCATATTTTCCAGTGTTCTCAGGAAGGCCGAGTGGGGTTCCTGGGTTTGGGAGGGTGGTCTGTAGCAGGCTATAAACTGGAAGGCAGTTTTACCCACTGTTAGTTGCACATGGATAGTCTCTGATGCTTCGTGCTGTTCCACCAACCTGGAGGTGTGGGTATCTTTGACGAATATTGATACTCCCCCTCTTTTTGTGGTTCGGTCCAAGTTTTGGGGCCGAAAAGCATGGTATGAGGTATAACCTGGTAGTGCTGGGGTGCTCTCGGAGCCTTGAACCAGGTTTCTGTTACTGCACAGATATCGATGTTCTCCATGCTAAGGAGAGTTTCGAGTGTGTGCATCTTGAGGTTTAGACTTCTGGCGTTGAGTAGCATTACTCTTAGTTTCTTATCCCTTGTGATACCTATGGAGGTGGATTTGTCTTTTGAGCCTTGCCTAAAAAAGGCACTATGGGGGTGGCAAGAGCCTTTGCCAATATCCGAAAGCCCAGGGGTGATAGGTGCAAGCAGTCCCTAGCGAAGCATCGTGGCTTGTCGAGCATGTCATCCCAGGCTGACAGGCATTGGATCCCCTTTGAATGACACCAATACTTAAGCCAATTGTTGAAATTGATCATTTTGTCTTCATATTGTGGCATTATTCTTGGTGTGGGTAAGATGCTACTCAAGGTCATTGTCATACCGGCCTGGGCTACATGCTCAGAGAGCTCCTCTATGTCTCTTTTCATGTAGTCCAGTGGGGTACATCTCAGGTCATTCACACCAGCATGGACAATGAGTGAGTCATATTTGTACTTGCCTTGGAGTGACCTGAGTGCTTGTGCTATGTGGCGGATCCTAGTGCCCGACAGGCAGCTCACCATGACCTTCTCCTTGTTCAGCCTGGTGAGTGGGATGTCAGTGTGCCTGACGATAGAGTCACCTATTACAAGTGATTCCGGTGTGTTGTTTAGCCTTAAGGGCTGTGACTGTTTGGCACACTGGCTTTGTGAGCTATGTGTTGCATGTGTTTTGTTTTGGGGTAGCGGGTGGTTGGGTGTCTGCTTTGGAGGTCTCTGCTGCTTAGGCAGATTTTTATTTAGAGCCTCCGAGTATGTTTTTGTGTGTTTATGTGTTTGGTTTGCTGTCGTGGTAGGTCTATGTGAGACTGGAATTGTAGCGAGTGTGGTTTCCTTCTCCTCCTGACTGGTTACGCCAGAGTTGAGAGAGTTTAGCCTCCAGTTTGGCTATATGGTTGCATCTCTCACATGTGTTGGAATTTGTTGGGAGGAGGAGAGGGTTGTCTGTGTACATGAGGCAGTTGTAACATTGCCTCAAGATTCCCAGATTCACCAGCTGGACCAGAGAGGAGATTGACAACTGACCTTTGGACATGCTAGAATAGTATTGGGAATTCCTTTATAATTGAAATAAAGGGCCAATGGGGAACAAGGTACTCAAGGGGAGTTTGTGAGGGTGTAGTGCTTTTAATTTTTTAGTGCTGACTTAGTGAGCAAGTGCCAGGTAACTTAAATGCAATGTGTTACAGGTAACTTAAATGCAAAAATAACAAACAGTAACTTTCTTCAAGTGAAACAAGGAAATAAGTACAGTAAGCAATGCAGATATCACTAGGGATCCACAGAAGCACTGAAAAGCCGTGTTTTAGGTGGAATTAGCGTTTCAAGGAAATAACAAGCAAACAACAACAAGCATACAAACAAAGCTAGATTCAGCAGGCCTGGATCTAGTCTATGCTGCAGCAAACAAGGTGTACCAATTTCAGTAAGAAGCAGTTCAAATATGCAGGCACTATAAGCATTTAACCAGAAATTCCCAGCTCAGAAGGGCAGAGTCCAGCCTCTCCTCCCACAAGAGTGCAGACCACGAACCCTCTTAATATAAAATAACTGGCCTAAAGCCCAAGTGCTTAAACCAGAACTAATACACTTTTAGAAAAACAGACACTGAGCCCTCAATCAGCAGTTCCCAACTTAGAAGGATGTAAGCTACCTGTCCTGCCACCACAGTGCAGGCCACAAACCTTCCTAATGTAAAACAACTGGTCTGAAGCCCAAGTACTTAATCCAAAAGACTTAGAATGATAGCTACACTTTAATCAAGTTACTACCAAGCAGTAATAAATACAATTGAATACTTTAAAGAATGCCTGGATTAGTGCTCAAGTTATACAAACAAAGCTAGATTCAGCAGGCCTGGATCTAGTCTATGCTACAGCAAACAAGGTGTACCAATTTCAGTAAGAAGCAGTTCAAATATGCAGGCACTATAAGCCTTTAACCAGAAATTTCCAGCTCAGAAGGGCAGAGTCCAGCCTCTCCTCCCACAAGAGTGCAGACCACGGACCCTCTTAATGTAAAATAACTGGCCTGAAGCCCAAGTGCTTAAACCAGAATTAATACACTTTTAGAATAACAGACACTGAGCCCTCAATCAGCAGTTCCAAACTTAGAAGGATGCAAGCTACCTGTTCTGCCACTACAGTGCAGACCACAAACCTTCTTAATGTAAAACAACTGGTCTGAAGCCCAAGTGCTTAAACTAAAAGGCTTAGAATGAGTTACATCAAGCAGTAATAAATACAATTTGAGTACTTTTAAGATGATGCAAAAGCAAAATAAAGTAGGAAGAAACACAAATACAGTAAAAACAGATACATTTTTTTTAAAACAGCTTACCAGCTGTTTTTGTGACAGGCTGCCTATCAATATGCAGCTCTACATCCAGAGTACACAACGCACTAGCCGTACCTTGTAAATAACTGAATTGAGAGTTTTTTTTTATATTACCATCCAGTATAACCATATCTCAGTCTTAGAAAATTATAGTTAAAACTTTATCCTTATATATATTGTATTTAAATTTACATAGACGTTACTCAGTCACTTTAGTCCTTGGTAGAATTATAAAACACAGCAAATGAGGTAACAAGACTGGTATTAATGTTAACATGCCACTAACTAAGTAATTTGATGTTATTAATGTAAAAACACTGTTTAGTAACTAGTGAATTCCAGTAAAAATGTAATTCATATAATAGCATTCATAGCACATCTACCTTTACAAATGAGTTTGTCACAAAGACTGTCTGTCATTTAAACAGTTACAATAGTGCATGCATATTTCTGTTCTCTTCCAGCAGGGCACACTGTGGATAGATCTTTAAGCTCAGTACTTTACAAAGTACCTTTTTTTTAACACACATGCCTGTACAAACAAGTTAGAGACATATATACATGACATAAATTCTAATACATTTGTAACACAAATATCTTATATGAATCATGTTGATATTCACAAATGACATGTAATTATTTACAAAATTCCAGATAGCTAGGCTGGCAGTACCTCCTTTCATCACACATCTTCCCCCTCAAAGACTCAGGCTAGTTTTTCAAGTGACCCTTGAGAAATGTTGCTTGAGATGAATCAGCCTATCTGGGAATACATTACCACATTGCCTGTCTTGCGATTCCAGCTGCCCTGGAATTTCTGACCCCAGTACAGTGCTGCACCATCCTGTCATATGCCTGCAACCCTAGGCTTCACCGTAGTAACTTGGGATTATGCTGGCTGGCTCCCTGTAGCCATAGATCCCCCTCAGTCTCCTCCTGCCTTCTATTGCAAATACTTAGCACAAGGGCCTCCCTATCATGGTAAAGTTTCATCATGTTAACATGGTGCAATTTGTGCCCCTGCCTCCTGCCTAGCAGTTTTACCATGTAGTTAACATCACTGACCTTCATTACCATCTTGAAGGGTCCCTTTCAAGCTGCCTGCAGCTTGTTGTGTCTGACAGGAATAAGAACCATAACCTGCTGCCTCAGGCATACTCCCTAGCTTGAGCATTCCTGTCATACCAGACCTTTTCTTGATTTTGGGCTTCTGCCAGGTTCTTCTGGGCCAAGCCCATGATTTCCCTGAGCACCGTCCTGAGGTTTAGGACATATGCCACTTACAGTGTTTAGTAGTTCAAATTCATATTCATTACAGAGCTCAATTACCTAAGCAATTATCAGTACAAAATGAACAAATTAGAATAAAATAATATACCCAAAGAAAATTACATTTTATTGAAACAAATAGTTGCATGCATAATCTTCAGTGAGCAGTTAGCAATTAAATGAAAAAAAAAACATAACACTATACTGTTACAGTCCCCACAGGCAGATTTAGTAAGCACTGTACCAGTAGAGATGGATAAGTTAGATGTTCCATTGTCCAGCAAAGTGAAACATTTATCTTTTACCTGAAGAGTCTAAATATAACTGTCCAAAGATACTAAATTTGTTACCAAATTATAGCCATCAACTGCTGACATGCTTATGTCAGGCAAGCACAAAATGGCAGCCAGAAGCAAACCAAGATCAAATGGTCAAAAAATATTCAAAGACCACCTAATTGGATTGATAGTACCACACAAGTTCCAAATACTTTCACAGCAGGAGGTTATCTCACATGTGTTGGAATTTGTTGGGAGGAAGAGAGGGTTGTCTGTGTACATGAGGCAGTTGTAACATTGCCTCAAGATTCCCAGATTCACTAGCTGGACCAGAGAGGAGATTGACAACTGACCTTTGGACATGCTAGAATAGTATTGGGAATTCCTTTATAATTGAAAAAAAGGGCCAATGGGGAACAAGGTACTCAAGGGGAGTTTGTGAGGGTGTAGTGCTTTTAATTTTTTAGTGCTGACTTAGTGAGCAAGTGCCAGGTAACTTAAATGCAATGTGTTACAGGTAACTTAAATGCAAAAATAACAAACAGTAACTTTCTTCAAGTGAAACAAGGAAATAAGTACAGTAAGCAATGCAGATATCACTAGGGATCCACAGAAGCACTGAAAAGCCGTGTTTTAGGTGGAATTAGCGTATCAAGGAAATAACAAGCAAACAACAACAAGCATACAAACAAAGCTAGATTCAGCAGGCCTGGATCTAGTCTATGCTGCAGCAAACAAGGTGTACCAATTTCAGTAAGAAGCAGTTCAAATATGTAGGCACTATAAGCATTTAACCAGAAATTCCCAGCTCAGAAGGGCAGAGTCCAGCCTCTCCTCCCACAAGAGTGCAGACCACGAACCCTCTTAATATAAAATAACTGGCCTGAAGCCCACGTGCTTAAACCAGAACTAATACACTTTTAGAAAAACAGACACTGAGCCGTCAATCAGCAGTTCTCAACTTAGAAGGATGTAAGCTACCTGTCCTGCCACCACAGTGCAGGCCACAAACCTTCCTAATGTAAAACAACTGGTCTGAAGCCCAAGTGCTTAATCCAAAAGACTTAGAATGATAGCTACACTTTAATCAAGTTACTACCAAGCAGTAATAAATACAATTGAATACTTTAAAGAATGCCTGGATTAGTGCTCAAGTTATACAAACAAAGCTAGATTCAGCAGGCCTGGATCTAGTCTATGCTACAGCAAACAAGGTGTACCAATTTCAGTAAGAAGCAGTTCAAATATGCAGGCACTATAAGCCTTTAACCAGAAATTTCCAGCTCAGAAGGGCAGAGTCCAGCCTCTCCTCCCACAAGAGTGCAGACCACGGACCCTCTTAATGTAAAATAACTGGCCTGAAGCCCAAGTGCTTAAACCAGAATTAATACACTTTTAGAATAACAGACACTGAGCCCTCAATCAGCAGTTCCAAACTTAGAAGGATGCAAGCTACCTGTTCTGCCACTACAGTGCAGACCACAAACCTTCTTAATGTAAAACAACTGGTCTGAAGCCCAAGTGCTTAAACTAAAAGGCTTAGAATGAGTTACATCAAGCAGTAATAAATACAATTTGAGTACTTTTAAGATGATGCAAAAGCAAAATAAAGTAGGAAGAAACACAAATACAGTAAAAACAGATACATTTTTTTTAAAACAGCTTACCAGCTGTTTTTGTGACAGGCTGCCTATCAATATGCAGCTCTACATCCAGAGTACACAACACACTAGCCGTACCTTGTAAATAACTGAATTGAGAGTTTTTTTTTATATTACCATCCAGTATAACCATATCTCAGTCTTAGAAAATTATAGTTAAAACTTTATCCTTATATATATTGTATTTAAATTTACATAGACGTTACTCAGTCACTTTAGTCCTTGGTAGAATTATAAAACACAGCAAATGAGGTAACAAGACTGGTATTAATGTTAACATGCCACTAACTAAGTAATTTGATGTTATTAATGTAAAAACACTGTTTAGTAACTAGTGAATTCCAGTAAAAATGTAATTCATATAATAGCATTCATAGCACATCTACCTTTACAAATGAGTTTGTCACAAAGACTGTCTGTCATTTAAACAGTTACAATAGTGCATGCATATTTCTGTTCTCTTCCAGCAGGGCACACTGTGGATAGATCTTTAAGCTCAGTACTTTACAAAGTACCTTTTTTTTAACACACATGCCTGTACAAACAAGTTAGAGACATATATACATGACATAAATTCTAATACATTTGTAACACAAATATCTTATATGAATCATGTTGATATTCACAAATGACATGTAATTATTTACAAAATTCCAGATAGCTAGGCTGGCAGTACCTCCTTTCATCACACATCTTCCCCCCTCAAAGACTCAGGCTAGTTTTTCAAGTGACCCTTGAGAAATGTTGCTTGAGATGAATCAGCCTATCTGGGAATACATTACCACATTGCCTGTCTTGCGATTCCAGCTGCCCTGGAATTTCTGACCCCAGTACAGTGCTGCACCATCCTGTCATATGCCTGCAACCCTAGGCTTCACCGTAGTAACTTGGGATTATGCTGGCTGGCTCCCTGTAGCCATAGATCCCCCTCAGTCTCCTCCTGCCTTCTATTGCAAATACTTAGCACAAGGGCCTCCCTATCATGGTAAAGATTCATCATGTTAACATGGTGCAATTTGTGCCCCTGCCTCCTGCCTAGCAGTTTTACAATGTAGTTAACATCACTGACCTTCATTACCATCTTGAAGGGTCCCTTTCAAGCTGCCTGCAGCTTGTTGTGTCTGACAGGAATAAGAACCATAACCTGCTGCCTCAGGCATACTCCCTAGCTTGAGCATTCCTGTCATACCAGACCTTTTCTTGCTTTTGGGCTTCTGCCAGGTTCTTCTGGGCCAAGCCCATGATTTCCCTGAGCACCGTCCTGAGGTTTAGGACATATGCCACTTACAGTGTTTAGTAGTTCAAATTCATATTCATTACAGAGCTCAATTACCTAAGCAATTATCAGTACGAAATGAACAAATTAGAATAAAATAATATACCCAAAGAAAATTACATTTTATTGAAACAAATAGTTGCAAGCATAATCTTCAGTGAGCAGTTAGCAATTAAATGAAAAAAAAAAAACATAACACTATACTGTTACAGTCCACACAGGCAGATTTAGTAACCACTGTACCAGTAGAGATGGATAAGTTAGATGTTCCATTGTCCAGCAAAGTGAAACATTTTTCTTTTACCTGAAGAGTCTAAATATAACTGTCCAAAGATACTAAATTTGTTACCAAATTACAGCCATCAACTGCTGACATGCTTATGTCAGGCAAGCACAAAATGGCAGCCAGAAGCAAACCAAGATCAAATGGTCAAAAAATATTCAAAGACCACCTAATTGGATTGATAGTACCACACAAGTTCCAAATACTTTCACAGCAGGAGGTTATGAAGAAAAGAAAAATAAACTATTCTCTTGATAACAATACTAATTGACAAAAAACATAAGGGCCAATGGACTGCTGTAGCATAAAACATCTCCACTCAGTAGTTAGAATGAACTCATTTTTGGTAAAAAAAAAAAAAAAAAAACAGGAAACCTTCAGCAATAAAGTGATACAGGTGATGTGAATGAAAAGAAACAATGACACAAGAAGTCTTTACCTGCAGAACCCAAATGAACCACTTACAGCCAGTCTCTAGCAATGAACTAAAACAAAATGTAGGAGTCCTCCTTCTATTCAAAGCAGAATAGCACAAACCAAGCAGATAATTAAGGTCCTCCAGCTAAAAAAGGTACATATCCCATAACTGAATTTGCAAATGAAAGCTAGAACGCGGAGTCACTTCCATTGTGTAGGGCAAAATAATTTTTCTTTCTCACCAAGGTCTTTAGATGGTACAAATAAATTCAAATCTCTACTACAAATGCCATGTCTTGAAAATGCAGGATACCAAAAGAAGGAAGCTTATAGATATATTTCAGGTTTAATTTAGGAAGCTTAGTTATATTTCAGGTTTAATTATTTAGATCTGTCACATTATTACAGCGCATGAATCCAGTTCTACAGGCCACATGTATTACTTTAACATACTTTGTGGACCAAATCATATGTGATCAGTGTTCTGTTAACCAACAATTAAGTTATTATAACCATAACTATACAAACCATGGCCTTGTTCAGTGTAACTTAGCTAGTTCATGCAACTACAGTGGCTTATGCATAACGTACTTGATTCAAATACCTGTGTCCTGATCTAAATGGACTGTGTTTCTATGAAGCAGGCACATATACTTTATATCTTCTGTGTATAATAAAGTTGTTGTCATACATTTTCATGTATGATATTTCATATATATGTATACTTCAAACTGGTCATATATGTGTACTTTTCTGATGACATAAAGTTCTTATTTTTATATTTCTTCATTATCTGTGTATATTCAGAATTTGAGCTGTCATCTGCCATATGATTTATGCTGTCTGATATGGTGTATGAGTGATTACTATACATTTAAGCAACTAGTATTCAGTCTCTAATGCAGTCTTATGGGTATAAGTGTTCTACATAAGTTCAAATTATGCAGCTAATCCTGGAGGATTTACTTAATGTTCACTGCATGTAGACCCACTCTGCCCTGCTGTTATTTCTGTCTTGTATTAGGGTATGCTCCTCTAAACATCATTGGACAATCTCACTTTAGAAAATGTTGCTTCTTAGCTTTGCAAAACTACCTTCTAGAGATGTAACCCTAGACTAATACTAAATGCAGCCATATTATAGTTTGATTCATATGGCATCGATCTCAAAATGAGTCAGATCAGTTTGTGCCAAATATACTGAGTTAAAACAAAATGCATTTAATTCAAATATATTAAAGTGCTGGCAATTAGATTTTCATATATTTTGAATCAGGGATATGCTTTATGCCTATTAAATTTGCTGCAGTCATACTGCATAAAGCTGGATTATGACATTTCACAAATGTTTTATGGAAAGTTCCAAGTACACAGGAATCAGTATCTCTCTGGATGCAACAAAAGTTCTCATCAGAATAAATTCTGAAATCTAGTGATAACAAGACTTAGGTCAACATTAGTGAAAGCCTTAGAATGCAAAATGCCACGTCCTGCTCTCCCAGCTAAACAGATCTTCCCTGTTATCTTGAAAACTTTTCCATAATATCAAAATAGAAGGAAATGACGAGCCCTGCTCATCTCTACTATAATTAAACAGAGGAAGTCATTTCTTAAAGTATCGATGAGGGATGATTATTAATGAGCTACACAAATGTCACTCACCTTTGTATACCTGTAGATGTGGCAGACTCCTTGTTTGGGATCCTGTTTGCACAGCTTGATGGCGTAGCAAACCACATCTGCATTAATCTCATGGAGAAGTCTGTAAGCAAGAATCAAATGATTATAACACTTTTAGCTTTGAAATGTCTCTAACACAAGAGTAGCAATTATTTCAATGGTAGTAAGAAATAAATAAATACGGAATTATGTATTTTTGCAAACAGAAAAGTAGTAGCTCACTACAGACAAAGAATTACATTTTAGTATCACATTTAGGTACTAGAGCAAATAACTAGATAACTAAATTAAAATGCTCAAACTCTGTAAATGCAATGCCTGCTAGACATAAATATGTTGTCAGAGCTTCAAAATAAATATTGTCAGCCACAGATAAATAATTACATCACATTTCGAAGTTCTCATGTTATATTTCTCTACTTTAAACATTTCAGTGTTTAGTGTAATCACTTAAAGACATTATTTGCTCTTGCTTGATTAAAACATCTTTTCTCCATGAGTAACTCTCACCCTTTTGCATGGAAAAAAGGAGGAGTTTATGTGGTAGGTAGTCAGAGTAAAGTGGAAGCCATGAATAGTTGTGTGGTGATTTATAATACTGGTACCCTGGCACATTGAAATAGTGATACCCCCCACAAGGGTGGACTCAAGACAGACCCTAGAAACTACACATTCATCAGCCTTGCAAGTCCAAGTCATGGAGTGCATTACTGCTAAACTCATAAATCAAAAAATCTGAAATCTGATTTGACTTAACTCATGGCATTTGGCTTTGTAAAGGGGAAGTCACACCTGTTAAATTTGATAGGTTTCCAAGAAAAGGTCACAAGTAGTAGATCATGAGAACACTGTCCGTACCACCTATCTTGATTTGGCTGAAGCATTTGACAGCATGATGGAATCATAAGCGAGCTGATGGCATTCAATATTGATCCCTCTGTGGTAAGATGGATAGCAAACTGGCTCAAGAAGAGAAAGTATGTTGGACTTCAAAGATGGCTGTATACTAATCAGCAGCTTACTTTCAGCTCTCCCACCTTGAAAACAGAAACAGCAGTGAAACTGCAAATTTGGGTAAAATTTAGTTACTGGCTAGTAAGTGCACTGCCTCAATGCCAGCAAATAAGAAATCTGGAGAACATGAAAGGAAAAAAAAAACAGAAATAGTGAAGAGAAAACACTGGCTGGTAAGAATCATGCAGCTGTTCAGCAAAAAAGTAGTTCAAGCTTCAGCACTGGTTCAAGAGATGGCTTTCAGTAATTTAGAGGAAAAATAAATAAATCAACTTTACTCAGGGGTGATTAAAATAAATGAAACACTGAAAGACTATATCAACTCAACTAACAAAAGGGTGGAAAAAATAGAAGATTTTGCTAGCTATTCAGATGTACTGATAAAATGACAAAAATCAGAGACTGACGTGAAGAAAATGGTGTCTGAGTAAAATGCTTCTCAAGAAGATCCATTTCAAAAATAGTAAAATTAGAAGACAGAACACAGAGATAAAATCTGAGATTTTCTGAGAAATTTGAAGGAAGAGACTGTATTAATTTTTTGAAAGCACAAAAAAATTAATCAGACTGGTGTTCTACAGCAGGTTGTGTTCATTGAAATGGCACATTGAGTGTATTTTACAAACCTGGCAATTTGAAAGCAGCCAAGACCTGTGTTAATAAAGATGCAGTCCTACCAGCAGAAAGAGTTGATCCTGACAAAACTGTGGCATAAGAGAAAAGTATTAAAAATTAGAGACAGCAAAGTGTTTGTAGAAAATTATATCCACTACACACATGGCAGAAGAGAAACAGATATATACCAGCAGTCACAGAATATTGACAGCCAGGTGTGATATTCAAGCTGCTGTATCCAAATGTCTTTAGAATATTTATTCTGGAAAGTCAAAGATTTTTGATGCAGAACAGGCCAAGGAGGAAATAAAAAATATCCAACAAAAAATGAGCCAGCCAGCAGAAGGGGACTCTGCATCTTATTCTTCTGATATTAAACATGACAGAGAGACTTTGCCAGTGAAACCTTTTCCAATGTTTCAAAGGAAAATGCTTGAGAGACAGAAAAAAACACAGGAGTTGAGTAGAAGAATCAGGAGTACCTTGGACTTGAACCTGGGTGTATTGTTAGGAGATGAAAATGATCAGTAAGAAGACCAACACCACTGAAATTAGTAAACAAATGAGAGACTGTAAAGTATTAATCACATTTGTGAAATATGATTTTGCAAGAAAAGAAGGCTGGAAAAGACTTGACTTTGTTAAACTTGTGGGTTGACTGTAAAGCATATACCCCACTTTATATTGTTAATGTTTAGAAAGACACTAAGGGAAAAAGAAGTAACTGTAAGTAAAACAATTTTTGTTCTTATTATTATTTGTATAAAATATTTCATGATATAAACTGAATGTTATATTGTAAAGCAGTTTTGTCTAGTGCGGTCAGCAGCATTTTAAATGTAGGGGTGTCTTTTCAGTGATTGTTGCATGAGTTAAAGATATTAAAGTAAATAGGTGTCTTTTAAGTTGTAAGAACTATAGGCTTTACCATATTACAAGAAAAAAGGCTGGATAGAAGCAAACTTAAGGTAATATAATGCTGTGATATTGGGCTGCTAGGGTGAAGGTGGGTCATAAAATATTCTGATATATAGACTTAAGATGAAAATTTTCCTTGTTTTATAAGGATGGATGTCTGGATTACTATCCTTGGATTAAGATATAAACAACTTTTGTAAGCAAATAGACTTGAAAAATATGACAAAATGATGAAATCCATGAAAACACTAAGCTTCTTACATCTGTAGAAAATACTAGCTTGTTTTTTGTTTCCATTACCAAATGTTCTCAGTGAGAAGTCTACAAGTGAAGGCAGTTAACCGGGGGAATTCTATACATTCTATTCTGAGTGAAATTTACAAAGATTCCGTCATGCATCTGTTAAGTTGTTAGCTGCTTTTTTTTTCATTGCTGACTACTTTTACATGGAGATGAGCTGTCTACAAGTGCAAGCAATTAATCATGGGAGTTCTAACAATTCTTTGCTGACAGAAATGCAAAATTTAAATGACCAATTGCAAGCAGTTTATTGGAAAATAAAGTCTGAATTATGGGAAATAAAGAGATAGTAGCCTCCCCAGCAGCATTATTTTAATGCATTTAATAGAACAGTACATAATTTAGTTTTATTTAGGGCTAAAAGTTATTTTTTTCTGAAGGCATACAAGCTGTTTTTCACATCCATAAGGGAACACAGATAAGCAAAGAACAGACAGCAATCAGCATAAGTGGAGCAGAGGTTCTAACATGTGCTTTAGCATGGATAACCTTAATTTTAGATTAGATTATACCTGTGGTACAGTTGTCAATTTGAGACAATTGTTCCTATCTGGAGGGTTACACTTTATTTGATGAAACTGTACAGTTTAGTGTGTTTGTCCTAAGTTTATAGGAGATAGGTATCTTCTGAAATGTATTTAGTTTTTTGCTTGAGAGTATTCATTAACTAAAAATTCTTGAAAATGTGATATACATCCCAATGAAGATGAAAAGAAACAACTGTATAAAAGATCAGCCTGCCAAACATTAATGAGAACATGTAAGACCAAAGCTGGAAATACAAATTCAAAAAAACTGTCATGTATAATAAATGGGAACAAAAGCTTTTTTATTATAATGGCTACTCTATACATTTCTACCCATAGTATTTTGGAATATACATGGCCTTACAGATATAGACAAAAATAAATTATATTAAGGAAATGCAAAGTGCAAATAGCAATGCTGCAAAAGACACATCTAGAAAGAAAGTAACGTGAATTTCACAAAGAAAGGATTTCAGGATGGATATTCAGAAGAATATGATGGACAAAGAAAAAAGGCAGTTATAATACTGACTGCTAGAGGGGCTCCAATAGTGATAGAAGAGGTAAAAAATATGAAAATTATAGATTTCTGGTATAAGGGGCTCTTGGTAAGGGATAAGGATTATGCAGGTATATATTTATATTTCATCAAAATTATGTTAAGTTCCCTTCTTTTACATATAAAAGACAGGGTATGTATGTATGTATGTATGTATGCATGTATGCAAGACAGTTTGCACCAGTCAAGAATGAGCTGACTTCACAGCAAAAGAGTTACTCATTATACAACAGGATTAATACTTCCAATATGAAAAAAATACGTGACATGTTTGCAGGTGTCAGAAGAGAAAATGTGGTCCAAAACTGAGCACACATCAGCCAGACACAAATTATATAATTACAGAGGTAGAAAACATGTCCTGAAGGTGTAGTTTACATATAGTGGGCCTGTTCAAATATATGGAGAGAGAGAGAGAGAGAGAGAGAGAGAGAGAGAGAGAGAGAGAGAGAGAGAGAGAGACAGAGAATGATAACATGGGAAGATACTCACTAGTTACAAAGGTAGCCTATTTAAATAACTAAGAATTTGCACACAGAACTTTGCCCTATAAATCTGAGAACTGTAATTTTCAGGTTTCTGGACTTCAGATACAGTGAACACATTTTGAACATTTCAAAGATAAGGAAAAATATCATGATGGCCAATGCCTGGATATATATGTATGCTGACTAAGTGCTCTTTTTCCCACTGAAGACCATTTCTTTTCTAAGGGGAGCAAAAAGCTTTATCAGTGGAATGAATCACCCACTTGGAAGTATCATGCTACTCAAGTGGTCAAGGTAGATGGCATATAGAATTCCTTCACCACAACACAGGCGACCTTTTCCAGTACTAGTTGAATATATAGTGAGGGATTCTGGTGTGTAAATAAGCATAAAAATGGGTCAAAAGGCAGGAAAATCAGTGGTATGTCAATTTTCAGGTATATATGTAGTCTTAACAAGTTTACAGCATTCACAGGCTCCCCAAGAACTCTCCTATTGTAAGCCAAGGGAATACTAGAAATTATTCTTTACAACTCTCTCAGTCAAGAAAGAAGGCTGACAGAACTGACTAAAGTGTAAAGTAGCAGGTTTCTTTTGTTATGGAATCCACTGGAATCTAACTAAGATCATTATATGGAGAGGGCTGAAAAATCATACCGTACCTCACTGAAACCTTAGGCAGATCAAGCAGAGAAAGAAATGCACAACTAAATAAATTCAGGGATGAGCAATAAGTTGATAAATCTTGTCTTCTATCATCTCCAGTCCCTGTTGTTATTAAATATTGCACATAAGAAGGAAGATGTGAGAAAGATGCATGCTTCCTACTACTGCAGCAAATTCCCTCCCAGTGCTAGGTATTGTTATTGCTGTATGATATATAAAGGAAGGGCACTTTTAGTCAGGATGCACAGGTGCAAGCCCCTTAAGCATATCTTCAGTGCCTACTAGTCTTCATGTATAGGCCTCTGTCTTTTATCATTTTTAATAATCTTTTGTTCTGTTATCAAAAAGATCATCTTAAAGGATGCAAAACCTGCTATTAATCAATCATTCCTGGCAGAAAAATATGTCCTAACCTCTTCCAAATGAAACCAACAATAACGTAAGCTTTCTCAGCAAACAGCACTAGTGTCCAATCAGAGCAATGCCACTTAGTCATTCAGCCTGTAGCTATACAACACACAAAGACATAACTAAAGAAACTAAAAACTATCACTCTAGCCCCTGACTGCTACCCCCTGAATTCCTAAAAGCAGCTGCCATCTGAATAGCTTGTTATGTAAGCATTCTTGTTAATAGAGCAGTCACACAACAGTACATACTTCTAACTTGGAAACAATCTTACATCACTCCAATCCACAAAGGAGGACCAGATTACCGAATCACAAATTTCAGACTTGTTGAAATCCTCTCCCATATTAAAATACTCAAAAAATGCATCAATATATAACTTCTCAACCACTTAAAAACAAATAACCTATTTTCCCAATACCAATGTACTTTTGAGCAGTCCACAGCTCTGACAACAGTACTGTCATTTCTAAATACTATATATGCAACATTAAATAAGCATAAACTAAGCACAGCCATCTCCTTAAATCACTCAAAGGCCTTTGATATCCTGAGGTTAAAAAACTAGACACTGGTGATATATATATGTCTTTTGGGTTTTCCCGGTTAGGGGTCGCCACAACGGATCTCCGGTCCGCTAATGATTGGCAGTAGATTTTCACGAACGCCGAGGTGCCAGCTCGACGTCCAACCTTCAACGAAGGCACGCCCATTTTCGCATGTCTTTTGAATGCCCACCCAACCACGGGGAGGACATGCAGACTTCACACAGAAGGCACTCCCCACACTCCAGCCGAAAATTAAACGGAAAACCTCTTGCTGTGAGGCAACAACGCTACCGCTGCACCACTGTGTATGTTTGCTACTCTCAAATGGTTCAACAGCTGCCTCGCTGACAGATCACAAGCTGTAAAATGGAAACACTCCTTTTCAACCTTTATTTCAACAACATGAGTCTTAACAGGGTTCCTTTTTAGGCACTTTATTTTTTGTCATCACTAATGACATACGTACAGCAGTCAGAAGGGGAACTGTTATCCAATATGTGGATGACTCTACACTTTCATGTAGTGTCAACACCCTGACAGAGTTGCAATCACTTATATAAATGTCAATTCACTAAATATGAAGCTTGTCTCAATGACTCTTCACTTACCTTAAGCCCCACTCCATAAAAATCATGTTTTTCAGCACTAACTCATATCTCAAAGATACTCCACAAATAGCCATAATCACAGACAACCAAGCAACTATTAAATAGGTTACACAAACAAAAGTACTAGATGCAGTAATAGATTGCCAACTCAATTTTCTAGAACATGTCATATCTGTCATAGCTAAACTAATCAATGTCTTGGAAGGGTGTATGAAATAAAACCATTCCTAATTCCTCAAGCCCAGATATTGTCAGCCGACACCCTTCTACCACCCAAACTACAGTACACCTTCCTTATGAAAACTAGCCAACAAAAGTCAAATTTCAACAGGCTAGTAAAATAGTACAGCAAAGCAGCTAACCATAGAAAACCTATCACTGTTCTGCTGTACACCAACTCCATTGGCTTTAACTCCATAATGTTCTTAGCTATGTACAACCGGCACTTGCCCACTACATCCTATACTACCCAACAAATGCCCTTCTGTAAGCACCATTATCTATATCTTTGTATAGATATAGGTATAGATATAGATACAGATAGATAATCTACGTAGATATATACCCCAAAAGATAACTTAGATCACAGGATCATAGTGTTTTTGCCAAGCCCATTATACAATTTAATGACTCACTATATGCAGTATTGCAGAACTCTATTCCTATCACACTTAAAACTGAAAGCAATACAAACGCCTTTTGTCAAAAAACTGAAAGATGATCTCATAGCTGGTCCTGTTCTAATCATTACCTAAATTAACTTCTACCACATCAAAAGAAATCCTGTCACTCAGAATCACAATTATATACCAAGCACTTCCCCATTCCTCCCCACTTCCTTTTCACATATGAATAAGCCAAATACATCTCCTCTAACTTGATATATACATGTGAGAAAAATTGATATACACCACTGCATGAATGAAAATTGTTCTATCCTTTAATTCTTTATGCTAAATGCATATTTATTGGAGCTTACTATAATATTTTCATCATTGTATAAAAGTTTATGTTTATTATTCATCTATATTCTCCTATTGTTCTTTTTCTCTGTTTTTGTTTTGTGGGGGGGGGGGGTACTTTTTCTCTACAGGACTCCACTGAAATGGGGCAATTGTCTTCAGTTGGATTACCCTGGTTAACAAACGTAATTCAATGAATCAACTGATAAATAAATAAATAAATAAATAAATAAATAAATAAATAAATGTTGTGTGATGAAGTTACTCCAGAAGTTTATAATTTCTGTGAGATGCTGTACTCTGAGCTGTCAATGTATGTGACACTAAAATATATTGAAGTGCCAAATAAGGAAGGATATTTGTGCAAATACATTTCAAGCAGTTATCAACTTCTACAAGTAATTTGTAGTTTATTAATTAGTAGGTTAGTGCCTGGGTAGGTACAATCAGTTTCATTCCTAGGCGTTGAAGTCTCTATGTATGATACATCAGCAGTTTCACAAGTCAAAATAAATGTAATTACTGCACAGAAATCCTATTAACTAGTACCCTGTCAGATCACACATCAGTCATACGGATGGCATGGAAATATTAATTAAAGAAAAGAAAGGTGTTAGCGGAGTCATCCGTTGTCAAGGCATTGGTGTTCCTTCTGCAACAACCAAACTTAAGAAAATAGTTGCAAATGGCTTGATTAACTCACTCATAGCTAATTACACTATGTTGACTTCTCTATACCCAGCTTATATGGACATTCTGAGTATAACATTACCCGTGTCCAATGGAATGCTTCAAAGGTATGCTGCAAGTAGTCCTCTGTAACTTAATCATGATTCGGAATCTGCAGCATTCAGTACAATGATTAAATATGAAATAAATGGTTAAAGAAGTAAGTTTGTTTTCTGTAAATTGCTTCATGTGATCAATATCTAGCCTGCCAACATGCAGGTACTTCATACCTCATTATCACAAGTGGTGACAAGTGGCAATGAATAAAGGGATTGACAGGGCTAAGCTATTTTTCTTGTAAACATAAATTAATAAATAAAAAACAGTAAACAGAGGGGTTGTTATCTCATTCAAAAACAAATAAAAAAGTAAAGTGTAAAACAAAAATGCTGATCTAGATGGTAGGTGGTTTGTCTTTAATGTGATAGGTGGGAAATTATTTTAGTCATCATCCATGTACCCAATCAAGATGACCCAATCATCCTTCAGACTCTGTTTAATAAACTGCTTCACTTTAATTCTGCACATCTGCCAGTCATACTGGGAGAAGAACTAAACAGAGCCATAAAAGGACCTACCCAGGACTAGCAAGATCCTTGCTATAGAGCATGGAGGAGTGGGAGTTAGATAATGTATAGGGGGAATGCAGGTCAGTATTTAGGTATAGTGTATAGGAGAATACAGGTCAATATTTAGGTACAATGCATGGGGGGAATGTAGGCCAGTATTTTGGAAAAATGCATGGGGAGAATGCAGGTCACTATTTAGGTACAGTGTATGGGGGGAATGCAGGTCCTTATTTAGGAATAATGTATGGGGGGGTGCAGTTCAGTGTTTAGCAATATATATTTCAGACAGCTACTATAAAGTCACAAATTACACTGCAGTAGTGACTGATACTAATTTCAAGTCCCAGAATTGTTTTAGATGTGATGCCTGGATTACCCAACATAAGCCTGATGTTCTCGCTGTAACAGAAACTTGGCTTAAACCCAGTCTAAATTAAGCATAAGTGACTCTGAGGTTATACCTCTTGGCTATAATATCATCTGTAATAACTGTATAAAGAGGAAAGCTGGTGGTATTGCTTTAATATTTCCCAATACCTACCACATTTCCACTTAGAGCAAACCAATGCCAAAATTCAGTTCAGCAGAGCCTCTTATTGCTTTCCTCAAAATAAACAATTATAAACAAACGTGTATTAATGTCCTTTATATCCCTCCTTGTAACAATACAACTGTACTGGAAGATATCCTACATTGGATATCCATAACATTTCCACAAGAAAAAAATATTACTAGATTATGTGGATGTCAACTGGTTGGACATAAAGTCTAACCCCCCTACCTCTAGCATGAACTTACAGAATATGGTTTCACACAACTACTTAATAACCACCACACATTATAGCAACACATCAAATTCTCTATTAAACTGGAGCCTAGTGTCAGACCCTAGCAAATACTCCACCACAGGTACAATGTTAGATTCTCTCAGTGATCATCTCCCAATCTGTATGACTAGACATCTCACACATCCGGTTAATCAGCATATCTATAAAACAACACATAACTTTTCCAAGTATAACCCAGAAATGTTCATTATTACACTAACATCTATTAACTGGAACTTTCTAAAAATCCTCCCCTTAGACAATGCTGCAATTAAATTCAATTCAACTTTTCTAAATATCCTAAATAGCCTTGAACCTCCTTGTAAGAAGAGACTGAAAACAAATAATGCAATTTGGCTATGCAAAAAGAGTAGAATGCGCTCTCAGCTGCCCTTTAAACTGCTTACAGCCCAGTTCTCAAAATTAATTAAAAGAAGCAATGATATTGCAGAGTTATCCAGAACTACATGTGCCCAGGATGACTAGTATCTTGGCATGTGCTTGAAGTCCCACCTACTGAAGTATAGTCATATTCAACAATGCCACACATCTTTTCTGCCTGTACCTGCCCCCCCATCCCCTTGGAATCTCCCAGCTCTAGGGTGGACATACTTCTCAATCCTTTTCATTATAACTGTAGATTAATGTGACTGGTGGTCAACACAGCCACCCTCATCCTCCTCTATGTGCCTCTCTGAGTGACTTTCAAACTGGTTACAAGTTGAAACCTTGGCCAAACAAATGTATTTCACTGTATGTTTCCAGAGTTGCTTTTTAATATCAGTATTGCTCACCTTTATGGAGTTTGCCGCTGTTTACATTCAGACTCAGTCTGCATCAACAGTATAGAATACAGGAGCTTATTCTGGACTAGTGGGAGAGAACTGAATGATTAAGTTTATGAATTAAACATTGCTGTTCACTTTGTCTTGCTTCCTGGTCTGTCAATGCAACCAATGACAAGCTCATGCCAGTACTTACTCCCAGTCAGGGCAAACCAGTGTGATTCAACAGGAATGTAACAGTTTTGTAATGGGATCTGAGGCTTTCTGTTTGCATTATCTGCTTAGGGTGTTGGCTGGCTCCTTACTAAAATGTCGACATTCAAAACACTGAGTGACAATACTCCAAAAGGAAAATTACCAAAAATGCAGAAGAGCAAATATTGAACATTGCACATCTTTAAAGTTATTTTTTGCAGGGTTAAGCCCCTGCACCCCACTATGTGGGGGACAAGCCCCCTATGCCCACTGAGTTTAAATGTATAAGAACAGAGAGATCACCATACCTCAGAGGAAAGGGAATATTCCAAGAAATGGTCATCTCAGACTCGATATATGCAAGTCTGTTTTTTGTGGGGATTCAGTCTCGATATTTTGGAACTCACTGAAAAGGTTCTCAATATTTCAATTGGTTACCATTCGGCCATTGGATTCCTATTCATATAAGTCCAAGTCATATGATCTGACCATTAAATTAATTTCCAAGGATATTAATTTCTCCAAACATTGATCAAATATATTTTAGGAATTGATTAGTTGTTTAGGCTGCAGTTTAAAACAGCGGTCTGGAAATAAATGAAGCATTTAGAGTAAATTTTTAAAGTGACAACCCAGAAGCAGACTACTAGCACATATATCAAAATCTATAAATCTTATGTTTCCAAACTAAACATGTTTTAACTAATTCCCTATTATAAATAGAATTTTACAAACAAATATGTTAACATTGTCTTATTTCACTACCGTTATTCAGTTTTGACGACTGCACTGAATCTAAAGTCCTAGTTTGGAGATGAAGGTATTATCTTTTCTGTGTAAAATAAAATATAATCAAAACCGCGTTTCAATTACCAATCATATGCAAAATTTTCTAACACAAGTTAACATATCATCTTGTAAAATGTTATAATAAAACATAATGAGTTCATGTGTATGTTTTTTTTTAATTTTGAAGATTAACCCTTGTATTCATAAACATTGTGCCAAACTGATAACTAGGTGACCACACTGTGTGTAGTCCATATTCATTTCAGTAACATTATTCATAATCATAGACAGCCCCCCGTACTGGCAAGAACAACCACCATTTTAAGGACTCAATCAAAGTTACTCAGGGTTTGCAAGACTCCTCTCTCAGTGTCATAATTCATTGACTTCACTGTCTTCCTGCATTACTCTGCATAAAATTATTTTTCTTCCAGTACGTAGATTTACAGCCCATAAAATATTTTTAAATGCAGGCAATAGACAGAGTGACAGCTTTGGGTGGCACTAGGCTTGCAAGAGTGCCCCTTCCACGCGGTATCAAAAGTCATCAGTTTCTCTGTATTTCTGCATCATTCTGCATAAAATTATCTTTCCTCCACTGGGAGTATTTGTAGCCTGGAAAAATATTTTTCATTGCTGACGATATATAGACTGACACCTTTGGGTACCACTAAGTAAGCTGCTAAAACCATTTGTCCCACTGAGCTTGCAGCTAGTGCTATTGTTAAAGGAAAATGACCCTTCCTGTGTTAATGTACTTCAGGCTTCTTACAGCCATTATATCTTGATATGTGTTGGTTTCTTACTTATAAACAGATTGTCTTGGCATTAATGTATGGCTTTCTAACCCATGTGCAACTTTTTAAAACATTCTCTACTCCGCTGTTCTGCTCAGTTACTAACATTATATTAGAAAAAGCACTCACAGTGTTTAAACCTTCCTTTCCCTCCTTTACCACTGATTGTTCACCCTCGTTATACTCAGGTTCACTGTGCTCCTCTACCCTACCCCCAGTTCCTACTCACCCCCTCCTTATCTAAATTTATATTGCACATATCTTCTCCCTTTCTTCATTCCTACCCCCTTGTCTACCTAGCGTTCAGACCAGTTCCTGTTACAACCTCATTATCCAATAGCATTCGCCCCAAACCCTTTACAACCATATATTGCCTTACCTCCCCACTTATTCTTCTTTACTGCTCCTCATTTAATTTACTCTTCTCTATTGCTCTGATATTACAATCTATACTTTGTATTCTCCTTTTCCCCTTTACAATAGTCTTCTTCCTCAGAATGTCCTTCAATATTACCCTTCCTTTCAGAATAGTCACCCAAAATGTAATACCCACAAACCTTTTATTGTATACATCACTTGCTTAATTATTCTCATCCCAATACTTCCTTTAATCCACAATTTCAGCCTACTACACCATGGTTTATTCAACATTTCTTGAACTGACTATATTCTATTAAAATCTTACCTTTCTCCACCCCATAATAAGGGACCACCCTGCCTGGAATTTCCAGCAAACCATTTCCACTTTCAACATTTCCCTCTTACCTTTCTCACTTCTCTTTTAACATCTGTTTCTTTTCATTCAACTATAATCTCCCCTTAAGTAACACATAGTCCTCTCTAGCTACCACGTTATACTTGTGCATTTTCACATCTATACAATTCATTTTATATCACCTTACTAAGAAACATGGTACTCTCACACTTTATTCACACACACACTGCCAGCCTCCCTATCTATGCTTAGGCTAAACCCGCCTTTATATCTATTTCCTTAAATTTATTTAATGTCCAACTTATTCACCTTCTTAAATACAAAATGTCTAACCATTCAGTTCACTTTGACATAACCTGAGATAAATTCATAAACTTTATAATAAACTATCTAATCCCAATCTGCTGTTATCTAAAATCACTCTTTTGTGATGACATTCATCCCTACGCCAGCCCCTCAGCCTCATCCATTCCACCTTCCTGAATTACTAACTCCTATACAACATCTACAACACTTCTCATTACTTCCATTAACATTATTAGCATTCTAAAAAAGTTACAGACCTACAAGAATGGTTTCTTCAATACTCACCAGATATTACTGTGATTACTGAAACACAGTTAAACCCCATAGAAAAGATTCTGAAATTCTATCCCCTGGTTACAATATAATTTGATGTGACAGACTACACAAAAAGGGGAGGCATTGCAACTGTATACAATAAATGTCTAACTTTCTCACCCCTCAAAATTAACATTCCAACCTTTCAAAATGCAGAACTTCTTATCTCTCTTCTCAATGTCAATAAGCATAAGAAGCGATGTATAGTTGCCCTATATGTTCCACCGGATAATAATATTATCTTATTAGAATAAATTCTGTGCTGGATAACTACAAATGTTACTAATAAAACCATCATCTAAGGTGACGTTGACATTGACGACTGATTATCTATGACATGTAATACCCCAATTACTAGTCTTAACTTGTATGGTTCAAAACCCTAATCTCATCTTCTACTCAACTCAACAAGTTGAATCATAAAAATTCTATACTCAACTGTATGCTAACTGATGGGAACTACCCGATTTCCATAGTGACCATCTCTTTATATTCGCCAATAGAGAAATTGCCTTCCAGTGAAAAAAAAACATCAGTATATAACTACCCAAAATCTTTCTAATTTTCATCCTGACATTCTGAATAATTTACTAAAATCATTTAACTGGTCTTCTCTGAAATTCCAACCCCTAGACAGCGATGTTAACAAATTCAACAATATATTCATGAATACTTTAAATACCTGTGTCCTTACCTGAAATAAAAGAGTAAAAGCCACGCAAATCCACTGACTGATCCATTCAATAAGAATTATCATACAAAAACGTGGCAAAGCATGGAAACAATGGCAAATAGATAAAACCCCTCAAAATTTATAGCTATACAAACAGCTGCATAACCTCACCAAGAAGCAAATTTACTTGGACAAAAAAAAAAATTATTACAACACAGATCCACAAGACAATCACAAAAAAAAAAAAAAAATCCAAAGAAATTCTAGAGCTCAGTTAAGAAAATTCTTCAGTCTGGCTCCCTTCCTGAACAACCCCCTGTCCAGAATTATCTCCCTCACAAACAACTACCAAATTTTACACTTTATTCATTGACATAATAGCCTCTCTTATTTGCATGTCTCCCCATCCATTATTCAGCTACAAAACTCTACTAGCCCTGACATCCTTACGTTTAATCTCTAACCTGTCTCCACATCATATGTTAGACAGCTACTAAAGAAACGGAAACCCTGTTCTCCTTCTGCTGCTGAACTTCCTGCTGAGTAGCTTAAGCTCACTGCAGACTGTATTGTATACCCATTCACAAGTCTCATTAATAGATATATTCAAGACTCCCATGTCCCTGCCCTTTGGAAAAAAAATCTTTATTATCCCTCCCCCTGTAAAGCAAGTAACTCGTCTGAAATCCCTAACTTTAGGCTATAAAGCAGGTAACTCTTCTGAAATCTCTAACTTTAGGCTAATTGCCATAAGCAACTCCTTCAGAACTTCTTGGAAGATGATCTCTTAACTCCAACACAACAGGTTTTGTGACCAGGCCATAGCACCACTGCAGCACTCCTCAACTTTTCTAACATCATAAATAAAGCTAGAGACCAAAGAGAGTTTATCTCTTCTGTTTTTCTATATTCTGAAAAGCCTTTGTCACATGTGACATGAGAAACCTCTGAATCATATGTCCTCTGTAGGTCTTTTCAAACCAACTCTTCTATGATTCTTTAATTGCCTCTCCAGAAGATATCACTCTGTCAAATGGCTCTCTTCTCTTCTGCATTAGCCCTCTAAGCAATACAATTATTGAAGTAGCTCCCCATACGAAATTGCTGGGAGTCACTAAAGGTGACAACTTAAAGTTTCATCTTCACATTCAAAAACTGTAGAAAAAATCATCAAAAGCTAGGTTTGCTATATACAGCAAAAACATTCCTTACTCCTTCTAGAAGATTCACCCCAGTTAACTCTTATCTTTTATCCTCTCTTCACTATGGCAAACATAACATCCAGATCTCCCCAGTGCAATGCTATAATAAGATTTCCGTATCTGTAGCCAACCTGCCACATAAAACTCATCATTGCTCCAAATTACATGCTCTCAGCTGGTTAGAACTCCCATATGAACTAGCCCATACACAACGTTTTCTAACCCATAAAATATATAACCCCTCTAGCTGACTGCATAGCTTCTCAGTACTTCATCACTATCTCCCAAATTGCTTTCTGTACTCTGTACATATTTATATGTTTACACATATTTATACATTTTAGACATTTTAGATTTTTTGAATTTTTTGTCTTCTTGTGTTCCTTTTGAATGGTTTACATGAAGTATACATGAAATGAAATGTTTTTAGTTGTAATGAACACAGTTGTTCACTTGGGGGTAATGTTCACATAATTTATATAATCAATGAGGTTTTAGCTATCTTTAAAACTGAGTTTTTAAAGTTGATTATGATTTATTATAAACGTGAATTTTGGTGTGATCGACATGTTTATGACGGGCATTGTCCCAGAAGCTATAAAAAGAGAGAAGTAGCGTTTGCTATTTGGAGAACCTTTTGTTATGTTTATTGTGATTGCCAGCATTTTCGAGTGGTATGTTTACATATTAATGAGTTGGATTAACCAAAGCTATTGGATAATTCAAATGTTAAGTGTTTGTATAAAAGCAATGTAATTGATTTCTATGTTTGTCTGATGAAGTCTGTATTAGATGAAAAACGCGGTGATTCATTAAGCGTTTAACGTTGGATATATATATATATGCAATAAAGTATTTTTAATCAGCTCGAGAGTCCGGAGGTCACTTCCCTTCATCTGTGTGTTATTGTGGTTATCGGTTACTTGTTTCGCATTTGTTACTCCTTGGATTTGGTCAATGTTTACTACATCTGTAGCCAGCTCCATCTCTACTGATTCTCTTAAAGGTAAACTCCACCTTTTCCTACTTGGTTGCTTTTTTCCCTACAATTTGATTCCACTATTGTGTAGGTACCATAAACCTGCTTGTACTTTATAAAACTTTCATTTCTTTGCATTGAAATCAAAGGAAGGGAAATACCACCAACTTTTTTAAAGCTTAACTTCTCACATTTGTCTACAACTGTATTGCATGACATACCACAGACATACAGAAATTTGTATTCAATCTTATATGGGTAATTAGTCCTGTTGATGTCAGGCAGTAGTTACTGTGAAACTGTTTTCCACTGTCTTTATTGCAGACATGAAGAGAACAGATCCACTGATTATCGGTTCCTGAATGTTGTTTTTTGATATTTTCTTTAATTTTCTTAGTGTGGTTGTTTATTTTATGAAGAGAACTTACACTGATTCACAGCTGCTTCCAATATAGCCTTGCTTTTTATAGTAAAGCAGAGCAATTAGATCAGTCAGTGGTTCAAAGGCAGCCTCAACTCTGTTGACGTAGTTACATAAGGAGCATTACAGTATTGAAATGCTAAGCTTTAAACTTTAAATGTTTGCTGTTTTTACTACTTCACATTTTAAGATGACTTCAATGTCGTATCAAAGATGTTTGTGACATTTAAAGAAAAGTCAGAAAATATTTGTTCTTGTTGTAATTCTTCTAAAGTATTAGCACATTTTCTAAAGTGTATGGGGAGGAGACTGTTAATTCAACTTGGACTACAAAACGATACTTTAAACAAAGGCCTGCAATTTAGCTACTTTTTTGGTTGCAGCTGTATAATTCCTTAGCAGACTGTAAGATAAGTCTGAGACATACACACAATTACCACTTAAGCAATAAAAGAAGCAGTCCATTTACAGAAGGTATATAAGATGACAGTGACTGACACCCATCCCTTTTTATGTCAATGGCATGGAAATAAACCACTACTTCCCTATGTCTGACATGACGCATATAAAGCAGACCTGAAATGGATTATGGGAAAGAGAAAGACTTGAAGAAAAACAAGATCACATTGATATTGCAAGCCCCTTTGGCAGCCATTTTGCAGAAAACATTAAAATTCTACGAGAAGCAGTCACAGTGATTTTGAAGTTTTAAATAGTTCAGAAAACAAAGATAAAGTGAAAAAAATAGAATTTTTTAGCTCTAATATAGAGTTTTCCTTTAACTGTTCCCTCACCACCCCCTTCTCTGGTAACTTAGATTATCTTAGCATTGTCTTCTAATATAACACTTTAACTTAACCCCCATCAGTCCCCTAACATAATCATCTTAACATCAGTCTTCTAATACAGCATTCTGCTTTAGCCCAGTTAGGGCCTTATAGTAATATAAGTAACTTAATAACTGTAGTAATGGATCACAGGCTGCACCTGTCTATTAGCACTACATGGAATGAGGCAGTTTAGAAACTGTTCATGTTTACTGCCAGTCCCTTATTCCTAGATGTTTCTAACTGATGTTACCTACTTGGTCTGAAGGCACATGTCTGTATTCCATTTTATATATAGAGTAGCATACTAGTACACCTACTTATGCGAATACAGTCAAAAATCCCTAACAAAGGCTCCCAGACACCTACCTGAAAGGCGTCAACCATCTAAGGATTCACTGTTGTGTATGCTTGCACCTGTACCTTCTCCCACCTCTACTGTGTATAACTGACACCGCATGTCTGAGCACTTAAGGCCACACATTCTGTCTTCAAATCATAAATTCCTTGTTATAGATGATTCAATTGTCAGATACACTGGCACTGCACTAACCAGAATGGATAAGGACATGCTTATGGTTATTTGCCCATTGGTGCTAGGATTAGGGACATTGCATGGGCTCTCATAACCCTTTGTCATCCTGAAAATGAATGTGATCTCATAACTGCCTATTTGTGGATGAATTATGTGCTCTGCCCAAACATGCTGTGAAACATAGATGAGCTTGCCACCTTTGTCTCTGAGGACTGTAGACCACTAATGTTGGCCAGCATTCTTTCCTCACAATGAACTACAGTGCTGAATGATATATTTTAATGAGATGTAATGTGTGTTTGCCTGGGATCAGATGGTCAAGAGACTCTTTCAGTTTTCTAAGGATAGCCTGCAACTCTTGTCACATGGCTTTCACATACTAGCTAGAATTTTTTTTTCGTCCACAGTTACTTTTTTAGGCAATGTCCAAGTCGTGAGTATACCATACCCCTCAAGTACAGCTCATTATGAGGAATGTTACTCATTTTCACTCTTAAAAAGTCCATATTCCTTGCAGTTCCACATTGAAAAGGATCTGTCACACACTCAGTGTTAGGAATTTTTAACTCATAGCCATGGTAAATAACACTGAATCATATTAATTCATCAAAAACACATTTTATAAGCATGAAGTAGCATATTTTAACTATCCTGTGAGCTTTCTAGCTGAAGTTGTTAGTAAGCTGTTAGTAAGTATTACACATTTTGCACATTTGTCCCACATTAGAAGAGGTGATGTTCCTCATTTTGGTAATGGAAGGTTGAGAGCTATGGAGTATACCCACCTAGCAAGCTCTATCTGAGAATATTATGGTTGTTCTGAGAAACACTAGGAGTTTAAACAATAGAATGTCTGAGTGTCAGGCATATTTCACCTGCAAAGAAATCTATATTTGTAACTACTGAGGCTTGGTTTCAGAACAATGATAAAACTCCCCTTTTATCAGCATACTGCAACTTACATACATTCAGGATCACTGGGAACTGCAGAGTTGTATCCAGATTTATCAGGAACCTTATTCTCTTATATCAAGTCTTGTACAATACCATTATGGATAGGTTAAGAGGGTTGTCAATCACCAAGGTGTGGATTGGCAATATGGGTCATTTAAACATATTTTCTTGAAGCTGTAAAGGCAGAGACCAACACCTGAATTGCCCGCCCGCTGACACCACTAGCTCCCATAGTATAATTTGAAGGTTTCCCATTCTTCTGCAGACTCCATATCCTTTACCATCCCAAAGCTGCCTGAACCAAACAGTTACTGCACACCATTTAACTTCTTGAATGGCCCATCAAAAAGTCTCCCATCTGGTCATAAAATGCATTTTCTTGTTAAAGCATGGACAGTAATTTAGAAAACTCTGCTGTACAAATTAATAGATTACTTTATATCTATGGCCTGATGTCTCCATATATGGTTCAGATTATTCAAACCATAAAAAATTACAGGGTTATTCCATTACCTGTTCTTGAGGCATTTGTGTGCCATGGTGCTACACCTGTGGCTAACACACAATGTACTAGTTTGGAGTGGATAACCTCTCATAGTTCAGTAATGGTTTAGACAAGCACTATTTTAAAGTCAAATAATATGACTGGTGACATTCACATTGTACTTTTATAATTTCTCACAAGAAATCAGAATTAGATATGCTAATATGACTATTTAAAAATACATATTCATTTACATATGATTTCCCATTTTCTTACCTACATATACTGTTCTTGAAATAATGCAAAATGTTGAAATAAACATATATTGTGGTAGGTTTGGTAAGTGATGAGAGTGATGACAGAGAAAGAGATTATGTAACATGAAAAAGAAACATAAGTGACACTTAAGCAGATATGTGTATTCATAAGGTATGTATCCTTCAAGGGGTTTACAGAAGAAAGCATTTCAGAAAAAAAGAGAAATGCCCTTTCAAGGAATAAAGGAGCTCTAATTTGAGGCATGAAGACCAAAAAAGTACTTACCTTTACTTTTCTGTAGCCATATTTCAGGATGAAATAAGCTTGACAGTCTACATTTCAGCACCCTTCTGTGTTATCTTCTTTCCATAAAAAATGTATCATGCACTAAAATGTTAAACCATGGTAGGCACTAAATAATCTTTATACATAATAATGTAACATTAGGCCTCCAATCAATCAAAACATTGTGCCTATAATAGGGCATATAGGGCAGATTCCTGATGTCATGCCCTAAGCAATACGTAGTGTAGAACTCTAGTGCGAGCAAACACTGTTTGGACATGCTAAACTGACTTTTGTTAGGCTTCTGCTGCTATATGGGCCTAAATGTAATCAAAATATCTGAAAGAGAAAGAACTGCAAAGTGAGCCCACTGACAATAGACAGTGGATTATGTGGTGTTTATTTAGATTTAAGTCAAAATGCTTCCAAATGAGTGAAACCATCTGGAATTACCTTTTTGATAAAACCATAAGTAAAGAAGATTTGGAGCAAGGAATAAGAAGAAATGTATATTGAAAATTGCAGAAAGTCTACAGTTTATTTGGTAGATTGAATGGTTTGACTTGATTGTATAATTATATTTTATAAAGTATATATAGCAGCAACAAAATTCATGTCTCACAAAAGACCAATGCTCATCTCATGCTACTAAAATGAAAAGCTGGATGAAGCCTTGAAAGAAAAGGCCTAAAACAAGACTGCCTTCACTACTATCTCTCTCTCTCTCTCTCTGTATATATATATATATATATATATATATATATATATATATATATATATATATATATAAGCTGTGGTGGTGCAGCGGTTAGCATTGTCACCTCACAGCAAGAGATTCTCCCGTTAGATTCTCGGCGGGAGAGCCTTCTGTGTGGGGTCGGCATGTCCTCCCCACAGTTGAGTGAAGTTAAATACATGTAGGTAGGTGCATGAATGGGTATGCCTTCTTTGAAGTTTGGGCACTGGGCTGGCCACTCAGCACCATAAAAATCCACTGCCAATCACTAGCGGACCGGAGTTCTGCTGTGGCGAACCCTAACCAGGAAAAGCCGAAAGACAATTTTATATATATATATATATATATATATATATATATATATATATATATATATATATACATATATATATGTATATATATATTTATATGTATATATATATATATATATATATATATATATATATATATATATACATATACATATATATATATATATATATATGTATATATATCTATGGGTCTACTAACGGAGATCAAAATTACACTAATGCGAAATCTAGTAGTAGATGGCCACTAATGCGAAAGTGCACTTCACCGAAAGTGCATTTTTGCGAGCACCACTTGAACAAATTGTTATGGACCTTAGGGTTAGGGCTTGGGTTAAGGATAGTAGATAGCTAGTAGGGTTATCCACTATCCTTAAATAATGCCCTAACCCTAAGGTCCATGACTACCACACCACAGTGGAGGAAATTGTATGTCCTCCATGGTGCAATAGTCACGGACCTATGTCCTCCACTGTGGTGCGGTAGTCATGGACCTTAGGGTTAGGGCTTGGGTTAAGGATAGTGGATACCTACTAGGGTTATCCACTGTTCTTGACCCAAGCCCTAATCCTAAGGTCCGTGACTACCGCACCACAGTGGAGGACATTGCCCATTTGTTCTAGTGCTGTTCGCGAAAGTGCACTTTCGGTAAAGTGCACTTTCACGTTAGTGGGCATCTACTACTGGATTTCAAAATAGTGTAATTTCGATCTCCGGTAGTAGACCCATATATATATATATATATATATATATATATATATATATATATATATACATATACATGCTATAATGATCTTCTGCTTGCTCCATATGAGAGATGCATCTTTAAATACGCCAATATTTTGTTACAGGATGTAGTAATGTATGGCCAATTAAAAAAAAAAAAAAAAAATATATATATATATATATATATATATATATATATATATATATATATGAACAGAAAATACATTTCACTCATTGTATGAAAATATGGTGACTACGTTCCACCATTAAACCAACTGCAATGAAATGCTAGCAATGTATTGCCTTAGCAATAGGATAAACAGCATTTGGGGTCAACAATGACTCACAAATGAACTGAAAAGACAATAACTGGCAAAACAATCTGAAAATGACTACAAGTCAACAAAACAGTAATGAGTACAGCCAAAAATACCACAATTAGATTACAGAAGTTGTAAAAGCCAAATTTCAGGGGAAAATACAGCTACTATACTTTCAGAGGCAATTAGAGACTTTCTGGAGTAGCAAACATTTATTAGCAAGTAAAACTTGTTGAATATTTCTTATGGTTTCCAATCCACCTCTTATCCCACCAGTATTGTCTCTTCAAGGTAACTTAATAGAAAGTTGAAACAGTGCGTACAGAGGCTAATTTTTTGCAATATCACTTCAGAATCAGCTGAGAATAATAAAGAAGTCCCAGTTACAGCGTTTCTTTATCTGACTATTGATGCATTTAAGGTATTTAATGCAGTTATGATTTAACCTTACTGAAATTAAAAGCAAGTTCTAGCAGTACTGTGAACCCAGAAAAATCCTATAATACAATTGATATTTCACCACCAAACCAGGACTCCCAGGAATCTTTTCCTACATATAAGACCGAATTAAGGCACAGAGGTAAAGTCTCTGAGTTTGACAAATGCATGACTTTCTTCTGACAGATACAATTCTTGTTATACAAACAACAGTTTTGTTCAAATCCTCTCAGCCTCCTATTGCCTTCATCTGACTTCAAGTCATACAGTTAACCAGTGTTCGCAGGTTAAGCATGAAAAAGGTCCATGTGGATTAGTACTCTTCTGCAGTTAACAAACACAGATTAGTGAAAATATTTTATATGGCATAAAAAACAAAGTAAAAACTTTTTTTCATACTTTTCCCTATGCCTGGCTTGGACACCTGTGACTACAAGACCTTGGGTTAATTTAAAACCATATATGGACCTATGAAGCTGCTATTAGGTATTTTATTTATTTATTGCACTTGCTAACTACCTCTTTGCTATTTAACAGTTTTGTGCTGCATTTATTGATTTGGTTGAATTTATCAGAGTTTTCCATCCTGCACTTGTTAAAGAAATGCCATCTGTTTGTTACTAAGGATCTGGTATAATGGATAGGCACTTCCCTGTCATCTCTGCTTCTGGCATGTGGATATGGGTATCCTGACGCAGTGTAGTAACTGCTTCATGTTCACTGACAACCATTTAATTTTAGAATATGCAAACAGTGTGTGAGAGATGTAGATATACAATGTCATTGGAGGCAAAGCTCAACCGTACACACACAAAAAATGCAAACTAGGTTGCCAGTGTTACAACCAAAACATTCACTACTAACACTAAGCAGCAAACACACAGACACACATACGTGAGTATATAACCCACTCAAACCTCCAAGACCTCCTGAAAGCATCTCTCCGTGGCCCTGTACACACTCAAAAAAAAGACATCACCTCACACAACACATAACTCTGAAAATCATAGTAGCCCTGCTTCCAAGCCCATAAGTAAATGCACCACACAGCCAAACATTCTAGTTACTGGGGATTCCATTGTAAGACATACTGATGTCCCCTTTACCAGTCTAAACAAGGAGAAGATCACCATGAACTGTCTGTCTGGAGCCAGGATCCATGTGATCACTCACTTACTTAGGTCTTAGGTTCATAGGTTCATAGGTTCATACTAGTCTATCTGCCCTGGGGCAATTATAAGCCTAGCCTGATTCTGTATGGCTTACGCCACCCCTTGATTTGAGTATACTGTGCCCTTTTTAAGGTTTAGTTTACTGTGCCTCTGTCTAATAGTGACACGGGAGTAATCCCTGGGACAAACCTACGATCCCCCATCCACTTATCGAGATTCTTCTTGAAGAGATTCAGTGAGGTGCTCTGCCTCACATGAACTGGAATTCTATTCCAGAGCAAAGGGAGCCTCTGGGTTATGAACCTGTCCCTCCAGCAAGTTCTATTTATTTCTGTGCTGAGGTTCAAGTTCCTCGAGCGTGTAGCTCTAACAGATTTAGATTTACTGAGGTGGAGCATGTCCATTAATTCTGGATTTGACATAGCTTTGTATGTCAGGCATAGAGCGCCTCGAAGTAGGCGGTATGCAACTGAGTAGAGCTGGAGTTTTTTTAACCGAGCAGTATATGGCATCTGTTTGAGACCCTTGATCCTCTTGGTGAGATACTTTTGGGGTCTTTCTAATTGCTGCAGGTGTCGGGTAAGGTACATCCCAAAAAGGGCATTGTATTCAATGATGGGCCTGATGAGGGATGAATAAAGGGGCACGATTACCTCTCTTGATCTAGATGTGAAACCCTTTGTGATGAGGTGGGCTATGTAGAAGGTCTTTCTAACCACTTTGGCAATGTGGTTTTCAAAGGAGAGATTGCTATCAACTTGGGTCCCCAGGTCCCTAATAACTTTCTCTGTACTTAATGGGTTTCCGCCTATGTGGTAATTTGTGGGCACATTGTTTTTGCCAAAGGGTATGACTATACATTTTTTGGCATTTAGCTTTAAACCATGGCTCTGGCACCAGTTATCTGTCTCTGTGAGACCTTTTTGAAGGATGTTTGTGTCAGCTAGAGAGTTGATTATGGTGCCCAGTTTGCAGTCGTCTGCGAACTTGGTGAGCCATAGTCCTCCCACATTTGCCTGTACCTCGGAAAAGTATATACCAAACAAGAGTGGTCCCAGGACAGAACCCTGTGGGATGCCACTTGTGACCGGTTTCGAATCTGACATGGCTCCAGCAACTCTCACTTTGTGGGTTCTGTCTTTGAGCCAGTTTGCGACCCATCTTGTGACATAGGGGTTTATATTTAAGCTGGATAGCTTATCTATGATGCCCGAGTGGGGTATTTTGTCAAATGCCTTTGCAAGGTCCAGATAGGCTGTGTGGACTACCTTCCCTTCATCTATGGCTTTGGTGACTGTTTCAAAGAAGTCAACCAGGTTCAAAAGGCAGGATCTGCCCTTGACAAATTCGAACTGGGTAGGATCTAGTGTCTGTAGGTCCCCAATGTCTTTGTTTATGAGCTCCATGATGATCCTCTCCATAGCCTTGCAGACTAAGCTAGTCAGGCTTATGGGGCGATAGTTTCCAGGGTCCGTAGAGGCTCCACCTTTGTGGAGTGGGACCACTATTGCTGTACGCCATTCTGTGGGCACATATCCTGTAGTGAGGCTGAGATTGTATAGCTGTTTTATTTGAGGGATTAGTTCCTCTTATAGTTCATGTAGGACGCAACCTGGGACGCCATCTGGTCCCATGGAAGCAGTGTTTTTTGCTTTGGAGAGGGCAGCCTTCATCTGAGCATCTGAGATGTTAGGGAGGCAGCCCTCTGCTGGGATAGATACTTGCTCTTTTGGGGGGGAGAAGTTTGCACTGAACCTGTCTGCCAGGATATTGGCGATGTCTGTGGGTTCAGTGTATTTTTGTCATTTAGAATCAACTCAGAACAAGTCTGGGAGTTGCATCCCAGGTTTCTAACATAACTGAAAAAAGCCTTATGATTGTCTTTGGTGTCCTGTGCAATTTTTCTCTCGAAGCTGGCCTTGGAGGATTTTATGAGGGATCGTCATTTTTTGCTAGTACTGATCAGAGATGCCTTCCCTATTAGGGATTTTTCTCTATCATGTAGTAGCTTCCTCCTTCTGTTGTACAGTTTATTTATGGCAGGGGTCCACCAGACTGGACGCCTGCCTTTGGATGATTGGGTCTTGGTTTTGTTTGGGATAGCATGATCCATGCATTCCTGGAGATGTCTGTAGAATGCATTTATATAGGATTCTGCAGTTTCTGCACTTTACATCACAAGTACCAGTATAACACAGTCACAGTACATTTTAGGAGTAACTAACCTAAGATGTACCTCACTGGAGTACGTGAAGAGAGACATGATAGAGTTATCTGAATATGTATCCCAGGTGGGTATGAATCTAGCCCTGAGTAGCATCCTACCTTCACCAATAATGATGCCACACTACCAGCAAAAAATGACTGACTTTAACAATTGGCTTAGTTTCTGGTATCACAACAAGGGGATCCAGTATCTGTCAGCCTGGGGAGACATGATTGACAAACCAGGATGCTTTGCCAGAGATGGTTTGCAGTTGTTACCACTTGGCTCCTGGATACTGGCAAAAACTTTATCTATCCCCATAGTGCCTTTTTTAGGCCATGCCAAGTTGTTAAACCCTCCAGTATAACAAAAGTCACTTACTACTGCTAGGAGTTTAAATAAAAAATTGCACTTCCTGGAGGCACTCTTCACCCTGGAGAATGTAGACATACGTGCAGTCATGGAAACACAGATCAGAACCATGGAAAGCACCCCAGCTATCAAAGGCTACAGTGCCTTTCATACATTTTGATCCCCCTCAGTTCAGGATAAAACAAAGGGACGAGGTGTCTCAGTGTTTATAAAGGACATGTATGCTACTAGATTGGTCCAACAAAATGACTCACTTGAGCTGCTTCATGCCCAACTAATCATAGGTGCTACCCTCTGTCATATCCTTGCTAGTTACAGGTCCCATTATGTGTCTGGAAAACCACACCTCCTACCTAAACCTATTGGAATCTCTTAACATTCAGCCTAACACCATACTTGTGGGTGACTTCAACTACTCATAAACTAGGAGACTTATAATTCACTTGCTCAGAGGTTTTGGACTTTGTCAATGCAGACACCCTGGAGGAACTTGTTCTTCTTTTCTTCTTTTGTCCTTAGGTGGTGGCCGGTAGAGGTGGTTGACCTTGAATTCAGTATGCTGCTGTGGATGCCACTGGATTCCAGACTTTCTTCATGACACCTTTCCATGCTGTTTGGTCCATGGCAATGTTTCTGGCTTCCTGTAGGTTGATTCACTGGCTTCTCAGATCCTCTTCAACCCATTTAGCCCACATCTTTTTGGTGCAGATTTGTGTACTCTCCTGTTTGTGGGGTGCTCTCTCCATAATAGTCTATTTGGCAAATGGGTGGCAGGTGCCCATCCTGCACACATGTCCAAAGCAGTGCATCCTTCTGTTCTGGATCTGTTCGCTGATCATTGGCTGCTGATTCTATCTGGTATGGATGCTCCCATTTGTAATGTGGTCATGAACTGAGATTCCCAAGATTTGGTACAGGCATTGCATTTGGGAAACCTCAAGCTTGTTCGGAGTCTGGCTTGAGGAAGATCTACATTTCTGATCCATAAAGGAGAATTGACAAAATCAGTGCCTGTAAAAGGCAAATCTTGGTGGTGATAGACATGTTTGTCCTTTTCCATAGACACTACTTGAGCAAGGCAAGTGCTCTGGCATCTTGTCCTATCCTGCTATGGACTTCAGCTGTTGATGCCACCTTCTTCTCCTGGACCATTGAACCCACATACTTGAATTCCTGCGTTTGTTCAATCTGAACTCCCATGAGGTGGACAGTGGCTTGTGACCCATTGGTTGCTATCATTTTGGTCTTGTCTGCATTTATCTGTAGGTGATATGACTGGGTGATGCGGGCAATGTCAGAAAGGATATCTATGACCTCAGCATCACTGTATGTGAAAACAGCACTTCATCAGTGAACATCTGGTCAGTCACAGAATGGGCTTCATCATACTGGACTCTGCTCCTGCCCTCACATACTCTCCTCATGATGGTGTCCATGACTATGTTGAACAGCATTGGAGAGACCACATCTCCTTGACAGACCCCAGGCTGGATGGTAAGCTCTCCAGACAGTTCATTCTAAATGCACACCTGGCTGGATGAACCATTGTACAATGTTTGAAGGAGCATGATGATTTCTTTTGGCACTTGATCAGTCTCCGATGTCTTCCACAGGGTAGGCCAGTGGATATAGTCAAATATGGATTTGAAATCAGTAAAGAAAATAACTGTATGTTGTCCACACCAGATTTTTTCCTCCATTAGATGATAGATGGTGAAGATTTGATTGTAGCATCCTCTTTTTAGTCTAAATCTGGCCTGTTCTTCCCTCATGGTTTGCTCATGGTGTTTCTGTAGCCTAGATTATATGATCTTCATAAAGACTTTGCTGATGTTATAGAGCAGGCTAATGCTGCAATAGTTCTTGCATTCCTTGTTTTCCCCCTTGTTGTGGATGGGTATGATGATGGCCTTCTTCCATGTGGATGACATCTGTTCCATAACCCATAGCAGTTTGATCAGTGGGTGGAGTTAGTGGAGCAGGATATCACCTCCAGCCTTGATTGCTTCCACAGTGACCTGATCTACTCCTGGTGTCTTGCTGTTTCTCATTGTGCTGATTTCACCTCTTTGACTGTTGGCTATGCATCATTCACTGGGGCATCAGAGGATCGATGGGTGGTGGATCACTCATTGTTCCATGAGGTGTTTCATGGTTGTAAAGCTCTTGAAAGAATTCCTTGCAATGTTTCAGGCATTCACAAGGTGAGCACAAGAATGGACCATACACTTTTTTGATGCTGTCACTGGTGGGTTTGGTCCTCCCACTCAGTCATTTGAGGGTGCTTTACAGTGTGTGGGTACTCATGTCTGGATGCCACTTCTTCAAGATCAGCTGACACCTGGCTCCAATACACCTCTCTTTCTGCTTTCAGTCTGTGGTAAACTTCTCAGTTGAGCTGCCAGTATTGTTCTTAGTTGACCAGCTTTGCCTACTTCTGTTGGGCCTACAAGATCCACTCATCAGATGTCCATGGCTGTGGTCAGTGATGGATGTGTGGGCATAGCAATTTGGTGCATTCTATGATGGAGTTCGATATCTGATTTTCTGCCTCATCAACGCCCTCCATTTGGGCTAATGCTGCAAACTGGTTTGACAGTGTGATCTAGAATTCCTGTTTGCAGGTGGGGGCCATCAGTTGCTTCCAGTCTAGCCTGGCTGTTGGAGGTGACTTGCACTTTGCACACTGTATGTGAAGCTGCACCATGGCACAGACGAGGAAATGATTGGAGCCACAGTCAGATCCTCACATAGCACAAATATCCTTGAGTGATAATCAGAAGTGGGAGTTGACCAGGATGTAGTCTGATATGGCTAAGTCCTCGCCAGATGCGGTTTCACGCGGTTTCACCATGTGAGCTGGTATTTGCATGGATGCAGGAAATAGCTATTTCCCACAGTGAGATCATTTGATGCAGCAAAGGATAGTAGGTGCAAGCCATTATCATTCATGTTCCCATGGCCAAATCTACTTCCCAACACAGACTTGCCCTCGCCAATGTGAGCATTTAAGTCTCCCACCAAGATAATCATTTTGGTCCATGGTTATCAAATTCAGCGTGAATCAGAGTTGGTTGTGGAAGTTATCCTTGGCTGAATCTGGACTCATCTCGACTCTTGATGTTGATCACTGCCATTTGGTCCAATATTTGTTGCAATGCAATTATCCTTCTTACAATTGATGTTGATCACTGCCATGTGGTCCAATATTGGTTGCAATGCAGTTATCCTTCTTGCAACCCAGCTATCCACCATGCACTTGATGCCAGCTTCTTACTTCTCACCACCAAAGTAGTATAGTGTCATCATTTCATCGGCTGTAGGTGGTTGGATGGTCAATATTCTAGATCCAGTGGAGCATAACTGTGGCACTGCAGTGATTAAGATTTAACATTTCATGAGTTCCTTGGCAATGATTCCCTTTTGGCCCACTTAGTGGCTGGTTCGAACATTCCACACAATGATATGGGTTTCCAACTTCAGTGTAATGAATTTCCCTTGGCCAGTAGCCCACTTCTCACCAGCACCCTGAGTTCCCAGTGCTGATGCATCAGCTGCCACAGATGAGGTAGCATGAACACATGAGTTTGCTTGAATTTCCATGCAGTATCTTGCCTGGTTTTCCTGGTTTCCCCTAAACATGGGGGGATAATGCTCACTCCCATGCATTAACTCTGCCCTGGTAAGAACTGACCACAAAATGATCTTCTTTAGTATTAAAAATAACCTAGGACCCCCTTCAAACTCCAATCCTATTAAGAACTTTGTTAAGGCCAATTAACTCAAACTAAGTGACAGGTTATTAAACTTCCAAGCCCTACTGAACCCAGATGACTCTGAGGCCTACTTTGAGATGTACATAAAAGCACTGTACAACCACATTCATAGTACTATTAAAGGTATAGGTTGCTTTCTTATAGCCAGGTTTGGAGCATACACATGATGTGCCCTTTCAACTAACAACTCCTGCTGTGGAATACCAGCCCAGTTGCTTATTTCTCCTGTCATAAAACTACTGCACTTTGTTCCTTCCAGCTTCTCTGGTACAGCTGAAAATATTAGGATTTCCCTATGTGCTCTGTCCTCTAGCTGCATAGAGGAGACAGTACCTACCTGAGCCAAACCTATGATTACTGGCAAAAATAAATCACTCTGGTGGACCCCTAGCATAAATAGGCAATTCAACAAAAAGAAAAAAATCATTTCCAAAGCCAAGAAGGAACAAACAAAACAGTGCAAAAAGACACTCACCTGGTCAAATCTGCCAAAGCAAGCTATGAGGCAAAGATAGCCTGTCGGGTGACAGATAACCATAAGGCTTTTTTAATTATGTTTGTAACCTTAGGGGAAACAGTCAGCAATGTGCTGAGTTAATCATGAATGGCAACACTTACACCCAGCCTGAAACTATAGAAAACCTGCTGGCTGACAAGTTCACTTCAACTTTTCATCCCATCATCTCCTACCACACCCAAAGAAATACCCAAAACCATCCTCCTACTGGTCATTATGAGGGAACAGGTCCTTACTGCACTCACAAAAGCCAAAAGCAAAGCCTCCTTGGGTCACGACAACATTCCAGGCTGCTTCTTAAATAAGGTAAAACAGACTCTATCAGGGACACTAGAAACCCTCTTTAACCACAGTCTCCATTTGGGCTTTGTCCCAGAGGAATAGGAATGGAGGACTGCAAGCATTGTCCCTCTGCATGGGGAGGACATCAACTGACCCAGCAAAGTACAGACTGATAAGCATGACCAGTCTAATCAGCAAGGCCATGGAGAAAATTATCATGAACCTGATCAATAGTGACCTAGGAACTCACCAAACTCTGGACCAGTCCCAATTTGGCTTTGTCAAAGGGAGGTCTTGCCTGCTCAATCATTGGACTTCTTCAAGAAAGTCACCAGGGCCATGGATGAGGGTGACATTATACACATCACTTATATAGACCTGGTTAAAGCTTTCAACACAGTCAGGGAGGGTCCCTATTAATTTGACGAAACTTGTTAAACTACAAAAGATCGACAGCTAAAGATCGAAAAGTCCAAACTGCGAACGCTCAGCTAAGTGAATTTTTTCTCATGGAAAGAATTTGATTATTCATTACACAAAACAAAAACCTTTCAACCGGAATTAAGTGGGGGTGGCTTTACCCTCACACCACCCCATGTGGTGGGCTGTATCCTCCACATCCCACCTAACCAAATATGCTAACTCTGAGATCGCTCCATATTGGGGAAAGGGCAAATTCCCATTAATGGACAAGCAAATTCTTTCCCTGAGAAAAAAAATTTCTTAGCTGGCCATTAGCAGCTTGGCTCTTTCGATCTTTAGCTGTCGATCTTTTGTAGTTCGACAAACTAAAGTTTTGTCAAATTAATAGGGATCCATCGGGGATCATAGATAAACTTACTGAGTTAGGCATAAACCCTTACATTGTCAGATGGATTACAAATGGGCTCACTGACAGGGCGCATGCTGTCCAGATAGCTGAATGCACCTCTGATAAGAAAGCTGTTACTCACGGTGTCCCACAGGGATCAGTGTTGGGACCCCTCTGATTTGGTATATACTTCTCTGAAGTGAGGGGCAGTGTTGGGGGCCATTGGCTCACCAAGTTTGCCGATGACTGTTACCTGGGAGCAATCACTGAACCCCCAAACAATGCTGACATCCTACAAACAGGCCTAAACATGACAAATGATTAGTGCCAAAACAATGATCTGAAACTAAATGCTTAAAAATGCATAATCATACTCTTCAGTAAATCAGATATCCCTGAAAATTATAATATTGATAGCACATCCCTAAAAGTAGACCCAGTGGTAAAGGACCTATGAATACAGATTGATAGTAACATAAACTCTGACCACCAGGTAATTACAGTAGTAAGGAAATCCTTTTGTGTAGCTCAACTTTTAAGTAAAGGCATGGCATCAAGGTCAAAGGAAGTCATAGTGCCATTGTACTTGGCCCTCATCAGACCTAATATCAAATACAATGCTCCCTTCTGCATGTACCTAACCAGGCACTTACTGCAGCTGGAGCATCCCAAGAGGTTACAAAGAATAAGACACATGTCTTATACAGACAGACTAAAAGCCCTGTTCTTTTACTCCATCTCATATTGTTCATTGAGAGGTGACTTATGTCTGAAATACCAGGCATTCTCTGATCCAGGCCTAATGGAAATGTTACATATTCACAAGAAAAAATATACAAAGGTTATGTATTCCATGGACCTGAACCTTATTTGTGACTTTTTTAACAAAACTTGCTGGAGAGACAGAGTCATATCCCAAAGGCTAACTTGTCTATAGAATAACCTTCCCATCTGTATAAAACAAAGCCCATCCCTCATTCTCTTCAAAAAGAATTTGGATAAATGGATGGGAAACTGTAATTTCACTCCCTGGTTACTGCCCATGTCCCTTATGGAGAGAGGGTGGTCTGTAAATTGACTTAGGGCTCCAGAATCCAAAGACCTACTACTCTGATACTACCCCATCCCATATCTGGGGAATTAAGATATAATGCTGTCATATCCTGGGCATTACTAGCTAGGCTTGTAAAGGCTCTTGTGCCAATAGCCTAGTAATCACCTATGAACCTATGGACCTAGAAGAATCTGATTTGATGCTGGAAACAAAAACTGTGAATGTGTGTAGAGCAGCTGGATTGTTCAGTTTTTCTAAAAAAAAGAACTTGCAGAAATCACAGATATGTATAAAATTAAAATAAAGCCAATGTCTGTTGGTAACAGACAGAATAGTACTATGAAGGTTCCTAAATAAAAACTCTGTTATGCTATATCTACAACTCTGTTACTGCCAGTGCCTATGTACATACATTTTTATGTCAACAGTTCTACATTATGTTGTTTGTTTAGTTGTTTTGTCTGCTTTCTGGCTTGGGTTGTGACTTAAAAGAGTCATTGGACAGTTCACCTACCTCACTAATGAATGTTAAATAAATATAAAGTGCTAAATACTTCAAACAATATAACAGAAATGAAAGTTACAGTTATGCATGACTCTGACAAAGCATTTAAAACTGATGTTCTCAGATCAGCAAGCACCATTGTCTTCAATATATATTACTATCAACACAGTAAAAAGTTATGTCCATTTCTTAATAGAGAGGGTAGCAATTGTGGACATCCCAACCACTTTACTTTACTTTACTCAGGTATACAATTCAAAGAAAAAAGGTTAAAAAAACATTAACTGAAGTAAAAAAGGTAAATGCAATATTTTTAATTCCTTAACTGCCACACACACACATACACATAAAACAGAGAATGACCCATTTGTTAATAGAGATGATGTGTTTTTTTCTCATTGTTTTAATTGAAAATTCCAACAAAACATTAGTATATGATAATGGAAATATTATAAAAGAAATATACATATCTAAAAGAACAATAATAACAATTAAATTAACTATTTACAATGGTGTCTACAATAAAACAATGCTTTTTAAATTGAAAAAAAAAATCTGATAGTTGTAATTGTAAGTTAATTATTAAAGTCTGCTTATCCAGCAGGTCTTTGAATTTCAACCATATATCACACAAAGATTTGATGCTAGATGTTTTTGTCTTGATCGTGATAAGTTCAAGATGACAAACTTCAGTTGCCAAGTGTACAAATTCCTTCATAGTAGGAGTCATCTGATTCTTCCAGTTCTTGGGGATTACTTTTCTTGCTAATGTTAAGATACTCCACAAAAGAGAGTATTTTATGTTTGTGACAGAAGTGAGAACATGTGTATTAAATAAAATAAGAGATTTGGATAGCATAAATTTAGCATTAAAAACACACTGTAAGACAGAATTCATACTATCCCAATATGTTTTTAAGTTTTATAAAATTGTAAAACATATGCTGCCAGTCAGCTTTAACATTTAGTTTACATCTCCAGCATCATATGTCTTTATTAAACATCAGTTCAAGTTTATGTGGTGTGATAAAGGTTCTATGTAAGTACTTCCAAGAGAATATCCTCCACCTTAGTGATGAAGGTGTTTGTTTTGAATATTTGAGTATTAGTTTTTTATCATCTTCACTTAGGGAGTTATTATTAACAAGTTTAAAATAATCCCAATAGCTTTCTCTGTGACATACTGTTGATTTCTTAAGTACCTTATATATTTTAGATAGTAGTCCCTTTCCAATTATATTCTGGTGCATTAGAATAATGAGTAAATCAATGAATGTGGGGAAAGAATTTCTAAGTATTGGTTGCATTAGATTAATCTTACATTCAACCAATTGTGTACAGTTTTGAATTTCTACCATGTGCCTTTGCTTAACTCGACCTTAATGATATGTTCAACATTTTGTATGTTCCCATTATCTAGTAATTGATACCAGTATAACATGTTTCTCTCTTTAAATGTAGTCATTGTTGTTAAATTAAGTGTATTGATACTATTTTATTGGAAATACAAAGAAAATCCATGCTTTATATTCAGACTTCCTGAAAATGAAATTTTTAAAGGAGGTTATTGTCATATTAATGTAATAATATTTAACTGGTTTATTTTTGTTTTCTATAAAATGGTCTTTAACTGACCAATGAAATTTATCAGCAGTGATTTTTAGTGTGATATGATTTTGTTAAATTATTAGATTTATACCAAATACCTCCCTGAATATCTTTCTATTTGGCATTATAATGTTATTTAACCAATATATTATTGCCTTAACAATTGAGGATAAGGAATATGATTCTAAATCTGGAAGACCAATACCACCTGATGTACAATCTCTAATGTGATGGTTTAAAGCCAATCTAGGCTTATTACGAAGCCATAAAAATCTCAGAAACAAATAATTATATTCCTTTATCTTTTTGGGAGTGGGAGGGATAAGGATTGTATTATATATAGAATTTTAGGAAGGATAATCATTTTAATTAAGGAGAGTTTCTATTCCATAGTGAAAAAAATGTATTTCATTTATTAAGAGTTTGTTTTATGGAATTTAAGTTATTATTATAATTAAGGGTTATGATATCTTTAATATTATCAAACAGAATTATCCCCAAGTAAGTGATTTTACTATCTTTCACATTCAATTTATGTAATTTCTTTTCTATTTTATTAATATATGATGTATGTCTTGAGACTATCTGGACAGCTTCTTTACTTGGTTCAAAAAACTCAACAGTTTTGTCAAAGTGAAGATCTCTGGACTGTAAAGCAGTATATTACCACAGTTAATCTATATACTAGGACTGAATGTAATATTATTACTAAGAATGTGTTCAGAAAATTGGGTTTGATGCATTCACTGGTTGAAAGAATGTTTCTTTATTGACTTTTCTGGTTACATTTTCAAATCACCGGGTCAGATTAACCTATGTCATGTGTATAAAAGCAAAGAGTATAATTTATTGTGTCAACTTATGTCTGTTCAGCAAACTTGTATAATGAGAAGGTCTACATGGGAGCTACTGAGAACTGTTAAGCAAATTCAAAGTGTGGATGAAGAAGCAATGCACTGTAGGGCAGGTACGGACAGATAGTCAAACAATGATTCACATAATCACAGAGTTAATGATTCAAACAGTTTCAGCGACAATGAGGAGTACAGTTAGACAATGATTCACACATACCTTACAGAGGTAGTAATTTACAGATTCACATGTTATTGATTGCAAAACCTCAATATCAGTGCAGTCTGAAGCAATGTGAGCTCACAAACTGCAAACAAAATAATGAATACAAATGCTACATTTGGTATTTTTGAGTAGCATTCTACAGTTTGCTGGATTGTTAGCATACCAAGGTAATGTAGCATAATGATTTATCTAGATGTACCACCAGTAATGTATGTACTAAGAAGAGTGTCAGTGACACTGAGGGAGAAAATCTTTAAGGACACAAAATGTATAGAAAGCATAAGGATATACAGAATGGATGCACAGCATGGACAAACTGCATGGTGACTGTAGTCAAACCTGACAAGGTTAAGGTTTGAGATGACCCACAGCACTTGAATAATGTAATATTGACAAGACACTATTACTGAGAGAGCAATAGCTCAAGAAAAAAGTAGAAGACATGATGATCTCCCTGATGACAGAGGTTGAATTGTTTCAGTCATAGACACTGACAAGATTTTGGCAGATCAGACTAGGGATAGACAACGTGTACTTTTAGTACCGCCTCATTATGCAGCAAAGCCAGCTTTGTTTATAATAACTAGAGAGCAAGTGTAGAAATGTTCTGATCTTATATTTCATTTATTTTCTTCAATAAAATGGCTTATGCATAAACTTCTTTCTTTCTTTTTTTGTCTACTTCTAAACAGAGGTTTCCAATATTTTAACTGCTGTGTTCAAAAACATAAAAGTAAATGTTGACATTAAAATTCAAAGTACAACTGTTTAATGGTCTTTGGAATTTGAAACTAGTAACATAATCTGAGGATATTTAAAACTGAATTTTATGGAATATCTCCTGAATGTTTCATCAGAATATATTAAACGATTTTGTTGCTATAGCCCTGTACAGAAGAATGAAAAAATAGTCCAAGTGATATACATGGGTATGAACTTCTTAAGATGTTTTTTGATAAAGGCCTGAAATACGTTTGAATATCATCATCACACAGCAAGGGCCTAATGCGTTTTGTTTAACACTTGTTCTGAGTGCATATGTGATCTTGAATAGATAATTAGGAAGATGGCTGTTTTCATGGCATGCTTCTGCAATTAGTACTACCTTCAAACTGGCTGGAATATAACACAAAATGTCATGTCAAACATTACAATAATCTCACAAGGGTAAGCAAGTCAATTCTATCTATCAGAATAGTGACATTTAATAGTTCAACATGTCTGAGTGGCATTCATTAGGTATAAAAACCACCACTGATCATGACACTAGATTTAACTTTGTAGCTATACCGGCAAATGAACCAATAATTTTCATCCCCTTGTGGATAGATCCTTTACTTCATCAACAACCATATTGGCCAGTGAGACTCAGTACTCTAGCATGCTTTCAGTTCAGATGCCTTGCCAATGCCAGAGTGGGTTGGCACTTCTATCCTTAATGCAGAATCCTTTTAGACTGCAATATTTAACTAAATTTTTGGCAAGTGAATTATATTGAAAGATTGCAAACTTTACCATGGAGTGAGCCAGAATTCCTTTCTGTTTGCTAAAATGTAATAGAACACTAACTTTAGTCCTTGTAAATAAATAGGAAAATAAATACATTCCTTCTAAATAACTAGGTGAATAAATTGTTCTTTTGGAGCTATAAAAATGAATTTCTTGATACAGTGGAGCTTGATGTTAGCCAGCAGTGCATGCAGTGTTCCTGTTTTTTGTAAGATTTCTTCTTATGGTGTTTATGCAAATTAAATCAAGAAAACATTAACTAGTCACTATGTCTGTAACTTAGAGATGGCAATACATTTCTTAAAAGAGAACCTCACTGCTATGTTATTCTAAAACCTAAGAGAAATCAGTTACTTATTCTGATCCTGACACAAATTCTATAAGCTTTCCAAAACAACAACACCTAGTGTTTATGATTTTAATGCATTTTTATTACGATAATATCAAATATGGTAGTGAGGCTTATGCCAATGTCATCTTAAAATAATGCCATTGCTGGCAGTATTTTATTTGACACTTCCAATAATATACTTTCATTCTCAGTTTTAAATCCACCTTAATCTCAGTTGCAAAACTTATGGTATTCAATGCTTCTAGTGGCTAGGGCTACTGGGAAAAAAACATATTTTGCAACCATTTTGCAACCTCTAGGGAAAGTTTTGATTTAGGCAATGCGTGACATATTTTGATGTTCTCCAAACTCTAATTGGATTTGTTCTTCTCATCTCACAATCATGCATTGTCTGTCTCTTCCTATTTTTCTCTCTCCTTTGATTTTCATGATTAGCTCTTCCCCTGTTATTTATAGACAATATTTGTTAATACCATCATTATTTTAGTTGCCATTAATAATTTAATAGAACATTTCAGAATATAAAGCATTTATGGCAGTCTACTGCTGGCATTGCCACTCCAATTTAGTAGATATTTTGACAGGCTACTAAGCTACATCATGTGATGTTCATTGCATTATGTTGATTGGCAGGTAAATGGCCAACATTTACTTTTATCTGGAATAGTGGTTAAACTTGGAATATATCCTGGTAAAAATGGGTTTGCATTTTGCTGACACTTTCTGTCTAGTCTAGTGAGGAAATACAAAGACCACAATATTCTAAAAACCCTGAAATCTGGGTATTAGCACATAAATCGTCATTTACTTAGCATTCTTTTTCTACACAATAGGACAACAAAACTGTTGCATATGATTCAAATACAGACATGGGAATTCTAAGCAAAATCAGTGTATTGTTGGGGAAATGGAAACCAGATATCCTGTAGACCTTATCTCAAAAATATACTGCTTGTTTTAGATAACTTCTATTCCATGTGCCTTTAAGCTTGTAAGACCCCCTAAGGCATTAAAATAATAATAATAATAATAATACTAACAACAAAATGGTACTATAATAGTTAGCATACACATAGTTCTAAATAGTACTAACAGTGACCAACAGAGTCACTGGGAATTATTTAGGAAGTAAGAGCTGTATTTATTAGCAGTTGGAGGTTCTCCAATAAAACCTAAATCACCATCCAGTCTATTCTCCAGAAGACATGCTCTACACATCTTTTCACAACTCCCTTATGACATGCTGCTACTTGTCCCCTGTCTGCAGACTATAATACAAGCCGCATTTTTCATCTGAATGCATGATGTGTTCCTCAGGATCTCAGCCTTTCCTCTTCTCTCATCTACTTTATATATTTACGTGATTTCACTTGCCACAAAAACATTAATTGTATATGTTTTGAATTGTGATACTTAATTTTCCAGACTTGCTTCATCCCTCATAAAACTTTCACATGCAGACCAGTTTCCAGTATCCACTAAGGTGGGATTTGTGCCATAACTTTACTTGCATCTTCAATTTTATAACCAAAGCACTTATACAGTTATTGAAGAGCAGAAAATAATACAATAAATATAATGAACAATGCAAGAATATTAATGACATCACCACTCTGAGCAAATAATATGCAGAATTTAGTGGCTGTAAGCCATAAATCAACTTTCACTGCTTATTTTAAACTGAAGTGTAGGCGGTTCAAACATTCCAAGTCTAATTAGCCTGTAAAAAACTGTTGGTTCAAGTAATCTGTTTCAATTTAGCCTGTAAAATACAGTTGGTTCAAGTAATCTGTTTCAATTTAGCCTGTAAAATACTGAGAAATTCCACATTATTGCAGTAAGGAAGAAATCCAAGAAAGTATATAGCATCACCTAGTCATTATCCAAACCAGCTCATTCCAACAATCATCATTAGCCCCATTATTCACAGCTTGACTTCTACCAAATGCGAGTAATAACACCACACGTGGCTTAATTCTCAGGACAGCAAAAAGGCACCACAAAAATTGGTGTCTTCAAAGTCATCCAAAAGGCTACAGAGCCACACACAAAAAGCCCACAAATAAACACTGCGACACTTAAACACTAACATGATAGAGTACAAAAGTGTTGGAATAATTAAACTCCACCAAAATTATGCCAGAAATTCCAATAAAAATACAAAATCTGGAATATGATTTAAAACAAATTTCTTTTTTAAAAAATACGTCAATACTCAATGCTCAGAGTCTGAGTGTAAAAATACTGTGAAAATAGAATAATCCAGGCTTTGCCAATAGGTAGCCAATGCCACCATCTTTTTATACTTGGACATAGCATTGCAGATACAACTATCTTATCTGCAAACATCACAAGTGAAATAATGACTTGCAATAAATTTGGAGGTTAACAAAAACAACAAAAAAATGTTTTTTGCAAAGAGCAATCCCACTATATAGAAGGGCTTTTCCCTGAGCCTCACTTTATTTAAATATATTAATGCCAAGACTGGATAACCATAGAGAAATAGCAAAAGCATCACCGAGAATATTAGTTGTTGCTGCCCCCCCTCCCCCCCACAGGCAGCATTCAACTACACATTACAACATGCTCAGACCTACTTGCAGTTCATTCAAACATAAATCCAGAAAAGTTCTCACCACTACCTCTTAACTGTCTGAATTTTCACAAAATGTCCAGACATTTTGCCTCTTATATTTTGTCTGTTCCTCATAAAATTTCTGTTTTTTTTGGCAAATCATCACTGGGAATTGAAGTCACTAAATAATGGGTCTATATTAGAACACCGAACATTCAAAATGTCAAGTGTTTTAATATTGAACCCTAGCAATCAAAAAAAATAAACATTGAACATTCGGAACAGCAAATTTTTTCCTAGGGAAAAAATTCGCTGTTCCAAAACACATACACACAACACAAGCATCCCAAACAAACAGCAATCCACACATACACCTAAATTCTTACACCTAACCCTACACTAAACTATACATACACCACTAACTATCCACTTACCTTAATCCAAACCCTAACCCTAAGGTCCGTCACTATCACACAGTCACCTCACCCGCACCCTAACTCACTTAACCCGCCCTAACCCACACATCCACACAATCACACACTTACCTGACCCACACCCTAACCCTAACTCACCTAACCTGCCCTAACCCACACGTCCACACAATCGCACACTTACCTGAACCCGACCCGTAAGTTTCCACCAGAGTGTTGAAAATACAGAAGCAACAGAAATGGACAACCAAATTCTTTCCCTAGGAAAGTACTCGGTTTCCTGTTTCTTCGATATTTTTGATATAGAGAAAGGGAGTGGCATCACCTATTTTAACATCTAGTGATATTTGTGTAAGTCCAGTATTAGAGATTTCCACTATTGGTTCCACTAACTATAACATTGCTTTTCCTATACCTATAGTAAACGAAATGTGGTTTATTAAAGAAATTATAGAAAACAATTGAAAAATTATATTAGGTAATAAAGAGTTGGTTGACACTATTGGTACCAAACTAAGATTCACTTATAAGAGAGAATTCAATATCAAGTCCATGTTAGAATCTGGAAACAAAAAGACAGTAAGAGTATGAGATCAGGAAGCACCAAGAAAGGCACATACACTTGTAGAAATTGCAAGCAATGTAGGTTCATCAGTAATAGTTCTTTTATTACTTTAAGTCACCTAAATTACACTTTGTGGGTCAAAGGTTATTACAATTGCAACACTGAGTTTGTAGTTTACATGGCTAATTGTGTGTTGTGTGATCATTATTATACAGGAAAAACAATAAGAGCATTAAAACATAGGATATACGAACACAACTTGGCTATTAAAAATAAAGATAAAACTAATTCTTTGGCAAAACATGCCTCTATTTGTCCTGAATTCAAAAGGTTTGATTTTTTTGTTGTGGAGAAAATGGAGAAGGCGATGTTTGCAGGTGATCTAAACAACATTTTGGAATGTGAAGAAACACTTTGGCAGTTATTCTTAGGGGCGGACCATGCACCGGGACTAAATGAGTCCATAAATTTAAAATTTTTTTTATCAGATAGATAATTTAATACTTTACTTAGTTTACTTGTATATATTTATATACTGCGGTGGTGGTGCTGCGGTAGCGTTGTCGCCTCACAGTGAGACGTTGTTCGTTCGATTCTCAGTTAGAGCATCTTCTGTGTGGTGACATGCATGAATGGGCATTCCTTCATTGAAGGTTGTGCGTTAGGCCCGGCAAGCCAGCATGTAGAACTCTACTGCCAATCATTAGTGGACTGGAGTTCTGCTGTGGCGACCTCTAACCGGGAAAAGCCGAAAGACACAAACAAACTTGTATATATTTATATACGAAAGTTTTGTAATGTGTTTTAAAACAAGTTTTTAACCTAAGTATGTTTTATGATTTAATTGTTAAAATGAGTTGTTTGTTTGTCAATGAAGTCATTTCCTGTTAGATTGAGTAATTAGATATAAAAAGGAAGTTAGGGTAGGATAAACTTTTTTCTGAAGAAGTTTACAGAATAAATAGTGAATGAAAGCGCTAAGATATTTGTTTCGAGTGCTCATTGGAATTGCACCTAGAACTGTGTTTCAAGTTTTGTTTCCTAGTTGGTTTCAGTGTCGTTTCAATTTTAGTTTTATTACTATTAATTTGGACAGTCCGGCTATTTCTCGTATAGTATTCAAGAATTGGGAATTAATCAGTAATGACAAATTCTTGTTGGGGAAGTTAGGACACAAACCTAACATAGTCTTCAGAAGAGAATGTAACCTCAAGGATCTGTTAAATAGTAAACAGTTCAATGGTGCGATTAATAGAGCTGGTATGTCAGTATGTGGCAAATGTAGATTTTGTAGCCTGATTGAAACTGTAAGGACATTTATTATGAATGATAAGAAATTTCAACTTAAATTTAAGATGACTTGTAACTCCAGGTTTGTGGTGTATTTGGCTAGGCGTAGATTCTGCACACCATTCTACATGGGCAAAACCGAACATAGACTGCATGACAGAATCTATGAGCATGTGTATGCCATAGAAAAGAATAAAATTGACAATGCATTGGCAAGGCATTCCCAGGTAACTGGTGGCCATACATTTATTTTTAAAGCCATTGACAACATACAAACGGACATAAGAGGTGGCCCCACACCTTTACTCTTAGAAGAATTAGAATTATTCTGGCAGCTCACATTAAATGTGTTTAACAATCCAGGATTAAATGAATCTTGTAATATTTTATGCCTGTTAAAACTGAAGAGATTAAACAGGTAAATTAGTGTATGATTATTTGTTTTTATATTTATTAACAAAGTTGTTTAGAATATATATAACAGTTTGAGTATTCTTTTAAATGTACATACACTGTTGCTTTAATTGGGAATTGCCATTGAATGCACAACTAGTTGGTTGGTGTATTTCTGTCACATGGTAGTTTTAAATAATGTATTTAAATGTGGATGGTTACATTTACTTTGATCTGAGGAAGTTATAACATTGGTTATAACGAAAAGAGCTTAATTATATTCGTTTGAATTTTACTGGATTATCCTGTTTTTTTGTGCTTGGTTTGGTGCCTTCTGTGCCACTGTTTTGCAGTTTTTACATTCTAAGATATGACAGAGGTGGAGGTTACTAAAGAGAAGGCCCACATGCAACATAGTGGATTGTACAGACAGCGGTTATGTATAAAAATTGTTTTGTCATTTCAATGAGAAGTTGAGAGTATTCTATTTAAGGAGAATATTTGGAGAGTATCGTATGGTGAACACAAAGTCTTAACCTTGTGACAAGCATGTGCAGGACCAGGATTGGTTAAGATGTTGTTTAAGCAATAGTTTAAAACTATTGAGTTTGTCAGATAGTTTTATTTGTGTGGGGATACTATTTCAGAGTCTAGCAATGTACTGGGAGTAGAGCAACTCTCCTGCAACATTATTTGACTTACTTGTAAGTAATAAGATTTTTTACTAGAGCAGAGGACCCTTGCTGTTCAGTAGAGCATTAATACATTTTATAGTTCAGGGCATTTTTTTCTGGATGATGAATGAGTTTGTATTCTGTAAGTTAGTTGTGAAGATGTTAGGTAGTTGTGCAGTTCAAGCAAGTTTAATTGCTTTAATCTATGACAATGGTGGGTCCTATGAGGGGGATTGGTGGCAAATTTAGCTATTTTACTGTATTAAGAGGCAAATATTGTTTACATTTGTTAGGATAGGAGCAGTGTATAAGAGAGGTGGCAATAAGAAGGTGGTGGCTAGAGTTCTTCTTGTAGTATCTGTTAGGAGTCCATTGATCCTATAAAGGAAGCTTAGTTTCTGGTGTGTAGATTTAATAGTGTGCAGTATATGCTGGTCATATTTGAGACTGTCATCTATTGTAACACCTACAAATCTACTGTGGGTTATAGTTTCAATGACAGTATTATTTGCTGACTTTATGGTAAAAGATTGCTTTTGATTTTGGAAACGTTTTGAAGTAAAAAGCATTAACTTTGTTTTCTTGGGGTTGAGTAGGAGGTTTGATTCTTTGAGCCAGGTTTCTACAGACGAGAAAGATTTTTGAGTAATGTTATGGAACATATTTATTGTTGAGGCCACACATATTAATGTTGAGTCATCTGTGTACTGAACTAAACTAGCATGGTGAGTAGAGGTGTGGAGGTCATTAATAAATGTATTAAATAGTAGAGGACTCAGGAAAAAGCCCTGAGGGGCAACTGTAGTAACTGGTTAAAAGCATGAGTAGGTTTGCTGCCATTTAATGGCTTGTTGCCTTCCAGATATGTAACTAAGGAACCACAACAAGGAGTATTGTGAAAGTCCTACTGAGGAGAGTTGAATGAGCAATTGCAGGTGTGAGGCAGTATCAGGTGTCTTTAACAAGTCTAAGAACATGGTGGACCCAAGCAGACCATTTTTTTCTATGTTAGTTTATTATATTGGTAAAATGTTGTAGAGCAGTAGTGCTATGCTGGGGCTAAAGACACGTGTTTCTGACAGCAGGTTATTTGAGGTTAGGTGTTACATCAGCTGCATGTGCATGCATTTCTATAATATTTTGGAGAGGGGGAGAAAATTGCTATTGGTCTGTAGTTATTAAACTGTAGATGTGTTACCTTTGTGCAGTGGTAAGATGCAAGTTTTTTCCACAGTGATTTGATGCATCTTTCTGCTATTCACCTTTTAATTAGTATGGACACATGCTAACACAAAACCTGTTAGCAACTTTCGAAGCTTTTAAGACCAATATTTAAAATATGCCCCTATTTTGGTCTTTGTTCCATTAGTTTTTGCTTTGTCCAGATTTCTTGTGCCAAGAAGTTGAGAGGTAGTCAATGACTCTGCTCAGACTTCCCTCAAATCCTACCTAGCACCTCTCACAACAGCATAAATATGGGTGCTTAACACCAAGAAAATCATATAATCCTCCACATTTGATAACAACAACATGTAGTCTTAATGTTCTAATATTATTGCCATTGAATAAAGTCAGACGATAATCTAACATAATCACAAGAGTTGTACATCTATATCTCACCGATCTGTGTTTGCAAGACATTTGATAACAAAAAGGGCAACATTACAACTCCATATGCTTCCTGAATTTACTGGAATCCTACTTGCCCTCCAGTCAGTAGAAATAACAGCCTCAGCATGAACTGATATACCAAAATCCTACACTTTTTGGTTACTTGTATTAGTTTGAGTAAAATACTGTTTGTTGTAACCTTTGTCCTCCCAGTGTTATACATTGCTTATGTTTTGTAATTGTCATTTATATTATATATTCTATTATATTATATTATATTATATTATATTATATTATATTATATTGAGTGGGGTCACCCCCCATGGGGGAGCCACATAACATTTTTCTGTCACATACAAATATGTGGAGTGTCAGGGACTCTCTCATTCTGTAGATTTACAACCTTTTAGGAGAACAACTCAAGCTGTCATCCTGCCACAAACATTTGTTGCACTGCTTCTCCTGCTGCTATTAAAATCTAAGCTCCATTAGCAATGATGAGGCAGGATGGGAAGCAATAACTGCAGCCTAGTCAAGATAAGCTTGGAAACTGCTGTGAAGCTGTCCTAATGGTTATCTAACAGCCCACTTAGTTTCTATAGTCCCCATGCAGAGTACAAACTTTCCTTCAAATGTAATAGATCTGTGTTAGGATCTTGGGAGTCACGTTCTATGATTCAGAGATACTCTGCTTATGATCTAAATAAACATTTTTGTTAAGCTACCTCTGTGATGTCCTGTCAACATCTGATGGAACACAAGCCAGGAATAAAACTAGATGCTTTCTCAAAGAACTGATCTGATTTTTTAAACAGACTCCTAATTGCAGATCAGAATTGTTCACGCCTCTCAACTATCTGGATTTTCATGGAATATCCAGATTTTTGTCTCATATTTTGTGTCTCTTCCTTATAAAATTTGTGTTTTTCTGGCAAATCATCGAGGATTGACACGACTAAATAAGGGCATACTGTACATTTGAGTTTCATACCTCATATCTTTCACACAATTCTTGTTAACACAAAAAACTGTGATTCTAGCAACATTTCAAAGTTTATAATAGCAATATTTAAAATCACTCTCTGTTTAGGCTTTGTCCAGATTTCTTGTGCTAAGAGGCTGAGAGCTATGGAACAATTGATTAGATATTTTGCAGTTAGAAAACCTAGCTGCCTTGGTTTTAGCTTGGATTAATTATATATATATATATATATATATATATATATATATATATATATATATATATATATATATATATATATACACAAAAATACTTCTAAATTTCGAACTTGAAAAACTTCAAATTTCTTATGGTTAAGACCATAACATCGAAGTTTTGAAACTTTGAACCATTTAAATGGAGATCGATGTACACCGCAGAATGGTATATTTACTGTTTTTCTTGCTGTAATGCAATCTTGGAGTTTGTATATTTAATTAGCAGGGTGTGTGGAGGTACAGGGGTTCCCCCACCCTGCAAAAGATTTTTTTTTGTTTTTATTTTTTTATTTACATTTTAAAGTTTCAAAACTTCAGTCTTATGGTCTCAACCATATGAAATTTGTAGTTTTGAAAATTTGAAATTTAGAAGTAGACCTGTACAGATGTACACACACACACATGCACACGTACACACACACACACACACACACACACACACACACACACACACACACACACACACACACACACACACACATGGAATTAATATTCTTCAGGAGCATTAAACTATTTTTAGGGGCATTACCCCCAGAAGACTGGAGACATTCACCATTCCATCAATTTGTATTTTCCACAATGGATTATCATTACTTTTTGATAAACCCACTTGTAGGTATCTCTACAGGTGGTCAAACTGAAATTCTCTAAGTGTCAGTTGGCCCAAAGCACAAAATGCCAAAACAACTCCATTTGTTACGTCTTGTATAAACTCACTGCCAGAGCACACCTAGAAATCACATCAGCAGTGATTCCCTTCTTTTAGGAGCCTTCTACCTTACTGGGTTGTTATGACTATGAAGTTAGAATATATAAGTTTTTGGGTGGGTGGGAAGCTTGCCCTTTACATTGGGAGTGCAGGTGGAGATGGGGGGGGGGTCTTTTGCCACTGCAAAGAGCACTTACAGTTAACTTTCAGGCCATTCTGCATTTTGGACATTAATTTCAGTGTTTCGGATGTTTGGGGTTTTGCCATTCAATGTTCCATAGACTTGGAACATGACTTGGGATGTGACACATGTGAATGGTGAGCAAAGATTATTATGTGTATGTAGCTCAAGATGGCTACTGCGCATCCATTCATATCAGTCGCTCAGCCACCCTGTATTCTAACTTGGCCCACAATGATCCATAATTGCATTAATAAGTGGTAGGGTAGAGTAAGTGACAAACAGTAATAATTAAATATATATGTTTACTGATCTCCTTGAAATAGCCACGGTGGTGCAGCGGTTAGTGTTGTCGCCTCACAGCAAAAGGTTTTCCTATTTGATTCTCGGCTGGAGTGCCTTCTGTGTAGAGTCTGCATGTCCTCCCCATGGTTGAGTGATGTTAAAGACATGCAGGTAGGTGCGAATGTGAATGGGAGTGCCTTCATTGAAGGTTGGGCATCAGGCTGGCAACACGGCACCATAAAATCCACTGCTAATCATGAGCGGACCAGAGTTCCGCAGTGGCGACCCCTAACCTGGAAAAGCTGAAGGACCTTTTTTTACTGATCTCCTTGAAATACTTTGTTATGCAAGAAATGTATCTTACTTCAACCAATGAGAATGTGTACTTACAGTTTGATGATACTAGCTCCAAAGTAATGAAATACATTTTGGCAGATCATTTTCAAATGTAGTTCATCTGTGGAAAGAAATGGTTTAATTAGTACTTCAGAATTAAAAAGTAGAATATTTATTTATTTACATTTGTTTGATTTTGTATATCTGGTTGTCAGTGCTTGAAATACCTTAGTGCACTAGACTTGTGAGGAACAGGCTAAACTGTAGGACCAGCTGTGCAACCTTTCTTCATGTTTACAATATAATTGGTCACTTCCCACTCTACTATGGCAATGCTAACAACCAAATCAAACTGCACTGTGTCGCAATACAGACTCAAGGCAAACACAAGCGGACTGCACATACCGGGAACTTACCTATAAACCTGCATTGGTAGTACCTAAACTGATCTGAACTACTTGACCTAAATGCATGTCCCCAATTACCTGCAATGAGTCAAGGTTGTGTTTTTTGTTTGATAAGAAACAAAGGATGTCTTAGTTAAAATTGCCTTCATTATACCCCACTTCTCTTTAGTCCCAGTGTTTATTAAACTGGGCACTATAAGTGTGTCAGACATCAAACTGTAGTGATGCGCATGAATGCATGCATGTGTATGTATGGGGGGGGGGGGGTCCATGTCAAATTACTGAAGAGTAATGCACTGAAAGTCGTAATACTGAATGTACAATGTTAAAATTTCTAAATGCTGAAATGCTAAAAAGTTGAAATTAAAATACCTATTCATTTTTTTTCTTAATTTCTCCAAGTCTTTTGGGTTTCTAATACCATGACAGGAATGGACCTCATCTATATGAGAAGAGTGTTGGACCTGCAGCAGTAACAGAGGAGTAGTATTGTTTGTTGACTTACTGTGTCCAGGTGCAGTGCATGTACTGTATTTAGTACATGTTTGATATGATATCAGTAGGTATTCTGAGTTGAACATTGTAACGTTTCACACTTGGCCTTATGGTTAAGGTCTCGGCCTGTCATGCACAATGTACAAGGTTCAATCCGGACCTCTGGCCAATGCCGCTGTTGAGGTTGCATGTTCTCCCTGTTTCTGTGGAGTTCCTCCCACCCTCTAAAAAATGAAGAGTGTTTCCGCCTCAAACTCACCCAGGAATTGAGTTGTGGGCAGCAGCCATTCTACCCACTCGAAATGGTGTCTACTGTGGAAAGAGTTGTCTATACCAATTGCCTTAGGCACAAGTTGTGGTACACAGTATCCTGCAGATAGGAGAACATGTATCACAGACTATGAGCTGTGTTAGGACTAGCCACTCAGCTGTGTAAAAATGGACTCTAGGTGATCTGGTCATGTTGACTAATCTTGCCAAAGATGGGCATGGGTATTTGCCACTAATAAGTTGTTTGAGAACCCTGCCTATTCCCACCAGGTCTATATGAAAGTTCTGGAGAGGTGATTGATTAAAGACTACTTTGAGAAGTAGAAAGTAAGGTGAGAGATGAGCAGTTTAGATTCAGATCAGGATGCAACAGTAAGACAGAGGTGAGGAAAGAGTTCAACAGGGTATTAGACTTGAATAAAGCATATGACAAGCATTCAAGAAAGATGATTTGGGCAATTCTGAGGCAGTTTAATGTCAGAGAAAAACTGGGAGAACTAGTACAGGCTATGTACAAGGAGCCAGTAACACAGTACAAATGACATTTGGTCTCACAGAGAAGTTCTGAGTGGGTGTGCATCAGGGTTCATCTCTGAGTACACTGCTGTCCATACTGGTGATGGACTACATTAGCAAACAGGTGTGAGGGGACAGATCAATAAAACTGATTTACACAGATGATGTGGCATTACATGCATGCTCTGAACAAGAACTTCAGCAGATGATAGAGGAATGGAATGCAAAACTGAAGGCACATTGGATGAAACTGAGGATAGATAAGACAGTTATAATGGCAGCAAATGTCGGAATTAGAAAAAAACCTGAGAACTGATAGTGAAGCAGATTAGCAACTCAAATTTCTTGTAGGGGCTGTTGAGGAGAAGGGAAGTCTGAATGAGGAGGTCAAAGTTAGAATGAAAGATGCTGCCGCAAACTGGCTCAATGTTCTGACCAGTACTGCTATATGGTACAGAAACCTGGGCAGTAATGGCAGAGCAGCTGAGGAAATGGAGATGAAGTGTGTGAAATGGGTCATAGGATGCATATTGTGGGGCAGATGAAGAAATGTGGACATCAGAGCAAAAACCCAAGTAGCGCCAACTGCACAGAAGATCAAACAGAACAGGTTATGGTTGTTTGGGAACATGTGCAAGAAAGCAGCAGGCAATCTGGTGAAGACAGTTTGGGATAGAGAGAAAGAAGGCAAGAGGAACCGAGGGCATAAAGCAAAGAGATGCATGGATTGTGTGAGAGAAGACCTGTGACAGTCAGGCATGAGTGTTGAAGAAGGTAGGAGAGTTGCATTGAATAAAAACAGATGGCAAAAATTGATGTGATACCCCAATCCCGTGTAGAAAATGGGGAAACAGGATTATGATGATGACTGTAAAGTTTCAACAGTTTGATATTTTGTGTTCACTATACTACTATTCAACAAGATGTCATGTTCCCATGTGTGTGTGTGTGTGTGTGTGTGTGTGTGTGTGTGTGTGTGTGTGTGTGTGTGTGTGTGTGTATTCGTGTGTGTTTGTTTATGTACTGGGGGTTCAACATAAGTACTATTTAAGTTTACTAGTATAACAGAAGTGAAACAGAAACATAATTTGATCAAACATAGCTAAACTCTGATAATTTTGATAAAAAAAAATGAATGAATAAGAAATACAATAATTAAAGTTGTCTAACATTTTGATTTATGTTAACTAAAACCATTGGGATTTTCTCTTTCTCTGCAAACTCTGCAATACTCTCTGTTATGGAGTCTTCTCGGTCTTTGCACTACTACTGCTAAATTTTTTAATGTGAGCAAGGTACCTAAGTTACCCTAAACATAAAATTTTATTGCAAAAACATCTTCTGATTCCAAATACTCTGCTACAGATTCTATAGAGTAGTGGTGGATCCTGTAGAAATGTGCACCTTACATACTTCATCCAATGCCTTTCATGGTCATGCTATGCACTGTGTTACTGGTAGTATGCATGCTTAATTATAACAGAAGGAAAATGACCCTTTTTGTGGAGATATGTTGCCTGGATAAATGTATTAATGTTAGGCATTTTCTTTATGTCAGATGTATGGAACTGAGTATCCTCTGAAGCTGTGACCATCCAGAAGTATGTAATATATGCTGGAGTGGCATTCTTACCAAGGAAATAGCAGTACAGGTTGTTAACAAGAACACACACACAATCCCTATCCATTGTACATTTTTTACAAGTCTGTTAATGCATGTTCCTCTTTTACTGGTTCACCATTTTATGAACTAAATTATATATTGACCAGTCACCAGTCACATAATGCAAATTCCATTTGTGGTACATTGTACACTGTTTATAAGTATGGTAGGTTAATTTTTCTTTATCTTTTATATATCACATTTGCACACTTTCTGTACATGTGGTCTCAGTTTGGTAAAGTAAAACTGGTTGATTCTTGCTTTTAGTTCTGTTTGTGTATTCTGAGCAACATATTATATGTATGACATATTACTATTTCTTTTGGCCTCCACAGAGTATTTTTCAATGTTATAATTGGACATTATATGTTTTTTTATCTGACAAGTGACAGAAATAAATGAATGAAAACATATTGCTAGACTGTGATGGTGGTTTATCAGGACAGAAATAAAGCTGGCCTTGTAGTTCCAATGGACAACAAAACATTTCAATAAAAGGGTACATATCTGAAACTGTTGTCACTGAAATGAGATTGACTGAACTAAGAATTAGCAACATGTACAACTTTTCAAAAATAGTAGCCAGCACACCAGTGTGAGATAAACCAACATACTCTTTAATGGAGTAGAAGCAAAACAAACCGGTTTCGGCTGTTAAACCAAAGCCTTCTTCAGTGTCAAGTAAAATAATCACCAATACCACAAATAAATATTAGCCACAATTAGTAACCAGGCATCCCATAGGTTGATCATAATAATCCATTAAGTCCAGATGGGAATAATCCCCCCAGTCTAACAATCCACTTCTTTTCTTTATTATCCAATATAGTGTGCCAACCAATAGGGTTATTCCTTTTACCTGAAATGGTGTCCATAATAGTGAATCTGTAAGCAGCAGATGAACGTGTTACACAATGTTTGCATAGGGCATTTGTAATCCTTTTGTGTTTAATGTCACTTAAATGCTGGCTGACCCGAAATTTAAATGTCTTAGAGGTTTGGCCCACATAAAAGGCCCCGCAGGAACATGTGGCAAGATATATCACCCAATCTGAGGAACAGTTAGCAAAAAAGTTGATGTCATAAACTCTACTTGTGTTCCGAGTACTAAAACTCTTGATTTTATTAATTCTAATGCAGTGAACACAGTGACCACATGGAAAACATCCAATGACGGCCTCACCTGTCAGTGTAAACTGTGTTGAACCCCTAACCCTATTCAACCTCTGTTTATAATGATTTAAATGTGCCCCCACTGTCTTTCCTCTTCTGAAACCAAAATCACATCTATTCTGAATGACCCATCCCAATTTGTGGTCAGACATTAATATGTTCCAGTTCTGTTGAATAATCTGACAAAACATGTCAGTGTTTTGACCATATGTGGTAATAAACCTGGGTTGAGATAAATTAGTTTTAGGTTTGTCCTGATATGTCATAAGATCAGACTTATCTTTGCATGATACCTGATGACAAGCCATGGTGCTAACCCCTAGTTTATAACCCCTACGTTTGAATCTTCAGACTATATCCTGCTTGGAGTTCTCATATCGTTGGGCATCGAAACAAATCCTTTTGAGTCTGATAAATTGTGACTTGGAAATGTTACGGGTGGCATGTGGCAGATGAAAACTGCTGGCATGTAATATGGAGTTGTATTGAGAGAACTTGCAAAAACTTGGGTGTTCAATGTCCCATCAACATTCTTAGTCACTAAAACATCTAAGAAAGTTATCTGATGTTGATCATGGTGGCAAGTAAACTGTAAACCCCATTTATTATTGTTGATGTATTGAATAAATTCCTCAAGATATTCTGCATCTCCCTCCATATAAGCCAGCAGTCATCTAAATAGTGATGCCAAATATCAAGTTCAGGTATGTAAATATTACGTAGGGCATCATAAATCAATTGCTCCTCTACATGCGTCATGAATAAATCTGCGTATATAGGGGCAAATGATGCCCCCATGACCGTTCCACGTGTTTGCCAAAAACATTCCTCTTGATAGTAAAAAATGTTCATAGTAAGAACTTTTTCTGTAAGCCCAATCAAAAAAGTATTGAACCCAGGAAGATATAGCTCAGAGATCTGTAACCAATATTCCACAGCCAAAAGACCGGCCCAATGTGGAATATTGGTATAAAGGACAGTTACATCCAAAGTACATAGAATCCATTCTGGTTCAGTTTGGGCATCAGAAAGAATCTGTAAAAATTCTGTGGTATCTTTTATTCCTGATCGAACATGTTTCAACAAAGGTTTCAAATATTTTGTAAGGAAAACAGATATGGATTCTGTAAGGGATCCTCTCCCTGAAATGATTGGTCTGCCAGGTGGATCAATTAATGATTTGTGAATCTTTGGTAACAAATAAATATATTGTCTGCTGGGGTCATGTACAATCAGTTGTTCAGAGGTGGTATTGGGAATAATGCCTTCCTCAACCGCCAATTTGATAAAAGCATCAATTTGTTCTTTGAAAAAAAGTGTGGGGTCAAATGGCATATGCATATAATATCGATGATCCCCTAGTTATCTCTGGGCTTCTAAATTATATTTATCAGAATCCATTACCACTACTGCACCACCCTTATCAGCAGACATTACCACAATGTTGGTATTATTCTTCAGATCCTGTAGGGCTTGACGTTCATCATTAGAAAGATTATTAAGTTTTGGGATCCCCTTACCATATTGATCATGTAGATCTTTGAGAACCTGGTTGATGAACATTTGTACTGTGGGGTTCATTGGTAGCATAAAAGCCAATTTCCCAAATCTAAATGCATTATTCTGCATCTTATTCAAGTCATCCTGAAAAAATAACTTTAGGTTTAATAGCCATGCAAAGGAATAGACATCATTAACAAAATCTTCCTCTTGTACAAAAAATGAAGGAACAAGATTCAACCCTTTATTGAGCGATCCAGTCTGACTGTTGGTCAAAATCTGTGAGGATATATTCAATACATTTTGATCAATCACTTCTTGCTCATCATGTATAACAACGTTTCCATATTCGGAATATCTGTACCGCTTTTTATGTTTCCTCCCTGCCCTTCATGTTTTAACCCTAAAGGGACATAATTGTTGGTCTGTTTGGGTGTGGGTGAGACCTGTGTGTGTGCTGTTTCAGTATCCATGAAGGAAGAAGAATCCGCCCCAGATGTATCTCCAAAGGAAGAGATGGATTTTCTTAAAATAGATCTTGGCCATTTTCTTTTCCCAGATTTGGGCGTAGAATTTGCAAGTTTAACATTTTTATATGGACCAAAGGGCTTGCCCCTCTCGTAATCACCTTGATCCCTTTTGAATTTATTAACTTTCCTTTCCTTCAACTGACATTCCAGAGCTAATAAATCTTGACCAAGTTGTTGAAGGCATGTATGATAAATAGTCTGCCCCTCAAATTGTTTGGTCTGTTCACTACGTGAAGTAATCTCATTCAACCCCTGGTCAATACATCTGTCATAATAGGAAGCCAGGGCTTCCACAAATCCCATAGAGGCTTGTTGTTGTACCCTGGACCAATGTTCTTCTAATTCCTGATCTATCATATGTACCAAGGGCTGTGTCCTTACTCGTAAACCCCTAGGGCTAATATTTTTAGCCATATAGGCTTTAAAAAGCCTTAAATGCCAAACATTAGATTGTAAGGACTTCATACTTTTATAAAGTTTAGAAAATATGTCCGTACATTCAGGTGTATGTGTGGTTTGATCTGAAGTATTAGAAATACTATTATTAGTATTTAACCCAAAAATCCCTAAATCATTGCGATCTGAGGATAAACCATGTAACAGCTGATTTAAATCCATTTTAATATAAATATCAAAAGGGAAAAAATTATTTCTAAATATAAAATATATATATATATATATATATATATATATATGTGTGTGTGTGTGTGTGTGTGTGTGTGTGTGTGTGTGTGTGTGTGTGTGTGTAGGACCAAAACACTGAAATTGTTGTTAGGTATCCAAAGATACTTAAATATGTTGGGTATATGTTGAACAGTATCTGAATCAATAGTACTAAAAATATAATATGAGGAGTGTATATAGAAAATATATATAAAAGGGCTACCAGGCCATGCTATACAAAATCCCTTCGTGCTCAAAAATTATTACACCCCAAATGAGGAAACAGATCTAAGAGCACAATATAAACATCCCAATAATGAGAAAATACTTCCATCACACCAAAATCAGTAATTCTGTAGCTCCTGATCATATAATAAAATAAATATAGACCTTAGTCTGTCAGGAATCCAATAACAGCCCTTACTGATGTGTGTAACCTTACAAAAAACAATATATGTATATCAAAAGATGCTGCTTCCAGTAACAATAAAGGCTGTCCTCCTTGGAAGTTCTTACAAGTGTATGTAGTAATCAATCCACCAGCCAAAACGGGCACCTACAAGAATACATGCATCATGCTATCCCAAGCAAAACTAAGACTCATTACTCCAAGAAAAGGAAACCAGTCTGGTGGACCCCTGCCATAAACAAGCTATACAATAGAAGTAGGAAACTAGTACAGAAAAGAGTAAAATCCCAAGAAGGGAAGGCATCTCTGATCAGTATCAGCAAGAAACCATGATCCCTCATAAAATCATCCAAGGCTAGCTTTGAAAGAAAAATTGCCAAGGACTCCAAAGATAACCACAAGGCATTCTTTATCCATGTCAAGAATCTAAGTGGTAATTCTCAGATCTGCTCGGAGTTAGTGCAGAGTGGCACAAAATACACTGAACCGACCGATATCTCCAACATCCTGGCAGACAGGTTCAGTGCAAACTTCACCCCCCCCCAAAAGGGCCCATAACCATACCAGAAGAATGTTGTGCCCCTGAAATCACAAACACTCAGGTTAAAACAGCCCTCTCCAAAGCCAAAATCACAATATCAATGGGACCGGATGGTGTCCCAGGCTGCATCCTACGCAAGCTCAAAGATGAACTAACCTCTCACCTAAACACACTGTTCAAACTCAGCCTCTCCACAGGCTACATACCCATAGCGTGGTGCACAGCAATGATTATTCTGCTCCACAAAGGTGGAGTCACAGCAGACTCCAGGAACTATTGCCCTATAAGCCTGACTAGCTTGCTCTGCAATGCTATGGAGTGCATCATCATGGATCTCATTAACAGAGACATTGGGAACCTCCAAACACTGGACCCAACCCAGTTCGGCTTTGTTAAGTACAGGTCATGCCTCCTAATGCTGGTGAACTTCTTTGAGACAGTTACCAAGGCTATAGAAGAGGGAAAGGTGGTCCACACAGCCTACCTAGACCTTGCAAAGGCCTTCGACACCATTCCCCATTCAAGTATTATAGACAAGCTCACCAGCCTGAACATAAGCCCCTACATCACGAAATGGGTTGCCAAATGGCTCATGGACAGAACCCACATGGTAAAAGTTGTGGGAGCTAGGTCTGACTCTAAACCGGTTACAAGTGGCTTTCCCCAAGGCTCAGTCCTAGGAACCCTCCTGTTCAGCATATACTTCTCAGAGATACAGGCAAGCACAGGAGGACTATGGCTGACCAAGTTCGCAGATGACTGCAAACTAGGAGCTATAATTGGCTCTCCGGCTGACACAGACATCCTCCAAAAGGGTCTCACTGAGACAGATACATGGTGTCAAAACCATGGCCTCAAGCTAAATGCCAAAATGTGCATGGTCATCCCCTTTGGAAAAAACAAAGTACCCACAAACTACACATAGGTGGTAGTCCCCTAAATATGGAAGACGTAATAAGGTATCTGGGGACCCAAGTAGATGGTAACCTCTCCTTTGATAATCACATTGCCAAAGTGGTTAGAAAGTCCTTCTATTTGGCCCACCTAATCACAAAAATGGTTTGCATCCAAATCAAAAGAGGTCATTGTGCCCCTCTACACATCACTCATCAAACCCATCATAGAGTACAATGCCCCTTTCGGGATGTCCCTTACAAGACACCTGCAACAGCTGGAAAGACCACAGAAATACCTCACCAGGAGGATCACTGCCCTATGCAGCTCGACTGAAGAAACTCCAGCTGTACTCGATTGAATACCTCCTACTCAGAGGTGATCTCTGCCTGACATACAAGGCCATGTCCAACCCAGAATTGATGGACATGCTCCACCTAAAGAAAACCATATCCCCTCGAGCCACACGCTCTAGGGATATAAACCTCACCACAACAATAAATAGGATGTGCTGGAGGGATAGATTCCTGTCCCAGGGACTTCCCATGCTCTGGAACAAGATTACAATATACATTAGGCAGAGCTCCTCGCTAACCCTCTTCAAGAGAAACCCTGACGAGTGGATGGGAAACAAAAAGTTTGCCCCGGGGATCACTTCAATGGCTCTGCTAGACAGAGGCACAGGGAACTAATCTAAGGGGTGGCAAAAGCCAACACATTCCGGCTAGGCTTATAAATGCCTCCGGGCAGATAGCCTAGTACCTACCTATAAACCTAAATAGTTGCATGGGTGTTTCCTGTTTTATACCTTCTTTGAATTAGGCCCCCTATACAGATGAGCCATTGTCTTCCTTGCTTTATATTATGTTTTTCTATTTATAAAGTTTTCTAAGTTTATAACATTTCTGTGCTTCTGCACATGTATGCAGATATCCAGAGCCCACACCAATAAAGTACAGCATGACTATGTCCAAGCATCCAAACTGACAAATTTATCAAAAATCTGTATTAAGAGTAGCCTGCTACAGTAATATGTTTAACCATAAAATCACTTACAACCTGGTAAACACTTCTAATCTCATGGTATTTACAGGTTAGATCTAACAAGAAAGCCAGGAAAAGAGCAGTGTGTTTCTTTATCCCTGAGTCCAGCAACTCAATGATGCTGGTAAAGAACTTTCAGCAATAAACAAGGCAAAGCGCGTGAAGCCTGGAAAAGTTAGCAGGTAACTTCTTCATGATATTCCATTTGATTGTAGAGGCACTGTCCCTCCACACAACACACAGATGCACTCATGCATTTGTGTTTTTATTTTTATGTCTTTTGAATGTGAAAATGATTTTACTAGTACAATGCTCATCAGTGAACAATTGGTAGGTTCCCTGGCAAATTGTCACCTTAGCGTGTGATGTCATATTGCATCCTGCATTATTAAACTATCATCATATTATTATTTGATTTTCTTCATACAACAGTTGCAACTTGCTTTTTACAGCAGATTTTTTCCATAATATTTATTACATTTTTTAGTTAATGCAACTTATATGAAGAAAACAAAAATATTCACTCAACTAGAAGTTGATACTGAGATGCAAAAGTATTGATTGGAGAGGTAATTCATTTGCAATCATTCAACTTTAAAACAATACACTATATACAATATTATTTACACAAGTGCTAAGATGATCTATACAAAGTGATAAAAGGCAAGTAAAGGCCCTGATAAAAAACAGTTGAGTTGGTTAAAAAAAATATCTGTTGAGTGTGATGACCCAGGATCCTTAGAACAGGTTTATACTTGTGATAATAAATGCAAAGGGGTTATAGCAAAATATGATCAAATAATATACGCCAGTATTCAATAAAACTTGAATAGTCTTTTTGATTAAACATTAAGAATTTATGAGCTAAGTAGCTAATTACCATTTGTTTAAACCCACTCCACATGAGTGATGATCTATCTGTCCAATTAATGTAATCTACAGTTTAATTAAGGTAAATAAAATAATTAGAATGTGAATTTGTAACTTTGTCAGATTCGCTGGAGGTGTGTGTAGAACAGTAAATTCTCATGAAAGGGTAGATTTTTCATATCCCAACTTTTGTAGTCTAACTTTTAGAGAATGCCAAAGTTTATAGGAACATTTGCACATTGAAAGAATGTGGAGGAGGTCAGCTCCTTGTAACTCACAATAAGGGCAAAAAGGGGAATGTGAAGGGGTGAATTTGTTTTGAATGGTAGGGGTGATATATTATTAATAATCATAAGTTGTGTGTAGTTAAGTTTTTTAAAAGGAATTGTTGTAGAGGTTTGTTGGATAGATTAATATAAACGTTTTTTAAAGATTGTTGGATTTAAAGTGGTCCAGCATTTTCAAAAGAGGATTTCATTCTGATATCTAAGCAACATTAATTAATTTATATGTATTTGAAATAATTTTCGTCTTCATTGACATTAGCTTCCAGAGTGCTTTAATTGTATCTATGTCATTATCTTTTAGGCTAGAATTATATAGGAGACTAGACAACAGTTCCCTAATTTGTCTCAAAATGATAGCATGACTCTTGGGAAGATTTAAAGCTGATCTCCACTCTGAGGTGGTTTGGTCCTGGAAGGGGTAGAAGGTGCATATATGTTTCTCTTTTAATAGAGGGAAATTATTTAGATTAAGCATTGAATTGTTAAGTTTTAAATTTGGATTGAAATGTAGGTTGTAATGTTGAAAATGTGGTGGATAAGTTCAATGAATTATGTTTTTGTAGGTTAGTTATACTGTTCTTTATTGAAATGTGTAGTTTAGAGCTTTTTAAGTTTGATGTGCTAAGAAAGGGGAGAGCAATGGGATTGAAGTTAAAAGATTTGACATTATGTGATCAGGAGTTCTGTCTAGAGCCAAAGTCAGCAATTGCTATTAATCTGCTACTATTAATTATATAGTAATATAGCCTGAAGTCAGGAAGATTTACTCCCCCATTATCTCTAGGATAGATCAACTTTTGGTAGGAAATTCTCACTGATTTAATAGACCATATGAATTTTGCAAGAATAAATTGAATTCTACTGAAAAATGTGTTATATACTATCACCTGAGAAGCCATAAAGGTATATAGTAGTCTTGGTAGGATATTCATCTTAACAATTGCTGCTTTAGATAGAAAAGGAAGTTGAAGTTTACTCTATCTGCTACAATCTTGTTGTATGTTTTATTAGAGGTTTATAATGCTATTTTGGTATAATTTCTTAGGGTCTTGGTGAAAGGAGATTCCTAAATATTTTTATGGAATGTATTATTTTGATTTCAGTTGGTTGGCGATATAAAAAACGTAGTTCTGGTGAGTTTATAGAGAAAATTGCAGATTTGCCAATGCTTAATTTATAACTGGAAAATTTTGAAAAGATGTCAACTGAATTCAAAATTTTTGGTATGTCAGAACTTAGGGTGAAATAAAGATTTAAGTCATCTACAAACAATGATAGAGTAATCCTAGTGTTATAAAGTACAGGTACATGGTGAAAGGTCCTCTGACTGATAAGTAAGAATAAAGGTTCAATGTATAGGTTGAACAGGTATGGGGATAACGGGCATCCTTGTCTTACTCCATTCCTAATGAAAATCCTGTTGGAGGTGGTCCTGTTTATGTGCAGTGAGGTATAGGCATTGGTATACATTGCCTTAATAATATGGATAAAGCACGTGAGTAATCCAAAATAGAGCAGAGTTGAGAGCAGAAAGTCTAGGTTGAGCCTGCCAAAAGCTTTGTAGGCATCAATTATCATAGCAATTATGGGATTGTGATTTTGTTAACAAAGTTTTATTAAGGCATCTGGTATGAGCATGTTGTCACATGTTTGCCTCTGTAGAATAAAACCAAATTGTCCAGGTGATATAAAGTTTGGGATAATGGGTTTTACTCTGTTAGTCAGTATTTTAGTAAAGATTTTAACATTCACATTAATCAAAGAGATGGGTCTATAGCTCTTGGGGTCTTTAGGGTTGGCATTTTCTGTAAGAAAGGAAATAGTTTTAGAATAATTAAAGTGGAGATCCATGATGGTATTATTTATTATGTGATTAAAAAGATGAAGTAACACTTTAGAAACTTTCAGGCAGAGGTTTTTATAAAATTCTGCTGTAAATCTGTCTGGTACTGATAACTTGTTTGTCTTAAAATTATTAATTATTACCATTACTATCTCTTGCTGAGTAATAGGAGTTGAGAGACTTTTTTTTTAGTTTAGTCAGTCTTTGGAAATTTTAACTGATTCAGAAATTGATGTTTTTTCCTGTTTTGATGTTAAGAGTGTCTGATCAACATAGAATTGTGAGTAGAGATTTTCAAAAAATTAGACAATTTCAACATTAGAACAGTATGATTTGCCTTGACAAATTATTTCAGACATGGTAGGATTATATTTCCTTTAGTCTATTAGATGTGCTAGGAGCTTAGATGGGATTTGCGACCATAATGAGTAGTTGGCCAGAATCTTGGTTTCACAGAAAGCCAATTATCTAGCATTTAACTCTTTCTGAAGATTAATTATCTGATTTTTAGTCTCTTGGTTAAAGTTTAGTTGTAGTTCTGTTTCTAATTTGGAAATTCTATTTCTTATTGAGCTTTCTTTAGTCTTTTGAGCATTAGTAGAGGCCCACTCAATGTTGAAGGTAATTGGGATGCGTATGGCTCTTACAGGATAAGTCTCCTGCCTTGTTTTTATTTCTTTCACAATGTCTTCTTTCATTAATAAGTTGAGGTTCAAAGTCTAGTTATATCCCCTATCACTAAAGTTGCACCTGTAGGACCAGTTGATAGTAAGTGCAATTTTTGAGTGGCTGGAGAAGAACCTATATCTAAATTTAAGAAAATTTTAGAAATTAAAAAGGAATAAATCCTGGACAATACTTTATGACATTGTGAGCAAAAGCTAAACTTTTCTTTTGATGATTTTTGAATTTGGCAATTATATGGGTCAAATAAGCCATAGTCATTTTTTTAATCTAAAATTGTTGCAGTGGCATAAATAATATATGGTTTGCTTGGATTTGTTCTATCCACTGAGGGGTCTTGGTACAAATTCCAGTCACCTCCTAATATTATGTAATGATTCTGGAAGCATAATTATATCTTGTATAGAGACATAAAAAATCTTGCTGTTTAGTGCAAGGAGCATATAAGTTTAGTATTAGAATGGGTCTGTCCACATCGGGGCATCTGAAAGTTATATAAGACCACCTGCCTCTGTGTCAGTGTCATAATGTAAGATATCATCTTGAAAGGATCTCTTTATAATTATAGCTACCACAGTCCTATTTGTTTCTTTGCCAGATGCAATAATTGTTCTGATACATTTTTTCCCTATGTATTGTGACCAGTGCTCATTTAGAATGTGTTTCTTGTACTAAAATTATTTTTGCTTTTGACCCACATTTTATAATATTATAAATAAGGGTAAACTGATAGAATTAATCTGAGTTAATTTAAATTCAACCTGATCAGGAATAGGGCCCACTAACCCCTGAAATGATAAATAGCACTCAACTCTTCCTGCCCAAACCCTGTGCCTAACCACTAACCTACCAGGTCCAGAAGTGAGGGGAATGTATAATACAGAGATGCACAAAAAGGGATAGATTAGGAGTTTAAACAGATGTTGTCTCCATTATATATTTCTTTTATAGCCATTTTTCACCCAATGGAAACATGCATTAAGCAGAAAAAGCATAGCATGACTTACCTAGGTACACTAATAACTCCATCCCAAGCCCTTTATGTTTGTTTAGCTGAAAGTCAGAGAGTATAGAGCTAAAGAAAGAGTGGTAGACAAAATAATTAAGAAGTTTAAGAGAGTTAAAATGATTATAATCTCTGAAATAATAGGTTGACGTTTAGAAGGAAAGGTGACCTTAATTAATTACAGATCACATCAGACCTTCAACAAGCTCATGAGTTATTAAAGAATACAAGCAAATTTCTAAGCTTATTACTAAATATAGAACACAGAAATTATCAACATTCTATTAACATTCTGTTAAAGACTTATCACTTAAGCCTTTGATCTTTATACTTGACATAAATTTGTAAAGTTGTCACTTACCTCAATGTTAATATGACAAGGTTTTTATGAACTTGAGTAAGATAATGATGATTAGACAGTATCATCAAAAAACCTCTCAACAACTTTTAAAGTTTTATATTGGTCAAATTAAGGTAGATTGATAGTATCTTGCGTTCTCATGATATTATTCTTAATGTCTCGAGATGACAAAGCTCACAAAAAAAGCACTTTAGCTAATGCGGTAATTGTAGTAGTTAAATTATGAAACCATTAGCTTCAATGGTATAATGTTCAAAACATACCTCTTAACTCCCCTGAGTAAGAAATCTTTTCAAAGACACAAACATTAATTGGACAAGGGCTCCAAACTAGGGACGTATCTCGACTCTCATTCATTCAAATCTAGAAAGTTGTCAGAGCAACAGGTCATGTATCAATATGAACTCCCCTGAAGGGCATGAATACCACAGCTCAACTTCTTCTGACCTCATTCCTCAACAAATTGTCATAGCTCTGCAATAAGTCCACAATTCCATGAGAAAAAAAAATTAAACAAAATTGTAGTGAAAACATGAGACAAAAGTCTGGACACTGCGGATATCTGTGCAGTTGAAAGGCATGCATTCAAACTGGTAAAATCAGATTATTTATCAGTTAAAACACAGACCTAACCAGGGTTTTGTATATATATATATATATATATATATATATATATATATATATATATATATATATATATATATATATATAGTGTAAGAACCAAAATAATCTCTGAAATCACATTTCAAGAGGGTAAGTCCAGAATTACCAGTGCGTATTAAATAGTTTAGGTTTGGAGTTTTAATAGATGAGTTCCTTTTGGTATCGGTAAGACAACACAGCCTAAGAACAAGACCAAGTTACCTTCCCGGTTCTTTTCTGATGGCTGTTTCTTTTATCTCTTGACTTCCCTTTTCCTTTATCGCCACCTCCAAGAATTTTATTTTTGCAGGTTAGTTCAGAAGGAGTAGATATAAAGCTCGACTCTCATCATATTCCATTATTAGGATCACAGCACTTATTTGATCATTTTGCATGTGGTGCTAATTATTTGCGAGGTCTGACACAGGAAGATAACTCAGAGAAGAGAAAGCGTTAAAAGAAGGCAACCTGTAGGGTATCCGCTGGAGTTTACAGTGTCAGTTAGAAACTCATGCCTCGAGACTCATGGGACCTCGGCACCTGAATCAACCAATGTCATCTTTAATAGACCCACCTTCACCCTGCTCTGAAAATTAACCACCAAGGCTAAACCATGAAGAAACAAAAACGTAAAACAGGAAAGTTACAATCCTTTCCAATAGTCTTCAAAGCCCGACAACTTCAATTGCAGGTATCTCTTTAAATACTGACAGGAAGATGGACTTTGCTTCTTTCACAGATGAGGCTGAATATTTGGTTTCCTTAATTTGAATGGGTAGGGTATTCGGGCATCTCATTTTAAATTTAATCTTTTTTGTATCAGAAAAGCACAGAAATGAGAAATGGTTTGCCTAGCTTGTATGATTTGAGATGGAAGGTCTTGCAAGAAGGAAATGTTATATCCATTCCAGGTAAGAAGCCCATTTTTTGGCTGCAGATAGTATTTTTAATACAGCTTGGTGGTTCAAAACTTTTATGTAAACTTGTCTTGGTTTATCTGTGTTTTGGGTAACTCTGAGTGCTTGGTGGGCTATTTCAATAACTATTTGCTTTATCAGTCAGATTTTTCAAGAGTAGGAGGGCATTCAATATTTGGGTGATTGTTTCATTGTTGGGTTGTGTATAATGTTCAGGAATTCCTCTGATAATAATATTATTGCATCTGGATTGTGCTTCTAAATCAGTTATTTTTGACTGTAGCTCCTGGATGAGTGTATTGTTATTTTCCTACTGCTTTTGAAGCCGGTCAATCTTGGATTCATTGGTGAAGATCTTTGCTTTCGATTTTTCCATTCTAGATAATATTTTATTGAAAGATTCACCAAAGGACTGGAGTTGAGCAGAGACATCTTGTGTATTGCCTGATGTATAGGTTGGAGAGCGAATTTCAGATCTTCAAGGTTTGCCAGTCGGTGCAGTTTTGCTTTAATGGATGTTTTAGTTGTTTCCTGCTGTTTGTCCATTCTAGGTCTTTCAGGGGTTATTTCTTTTTCCAGAGAAGCCACCACTGAGAATTTTGCTTTTGAAGTCTGTGTCTCCATGCCTGTATCTTTGTTTGACATCTTTGGCTCTTTTTTTATTCTTGAGAATTTAGTAGCTGCCCATTAATACCTCATGGCAGAATCCAGGAAATCGGGATCCATTCAATCCAAGTAAATCTGTCTCTTTTAAGGATAAGGAGTTGTTTTTTAAGTTAAAGATGTAACAATTTGTCAGGATTGCTAATAGTTGTGAAAGTTTATTTTCACTTTTTAGTTAAGTTCTATACCCATCTAGCTTGATTTTCCTGGGATTTGGTCAGAGCTAAGGAATAGCAGTGTCTATAGGACACTGGTCATCTTTTTTCCTTCACAGCAGATTTTAAACATAGGTTTTGATAAATACAAGGTTTGACCTCTTTAAACACAAGTTACAACAGAAGCAATGAATAATTATATTTTTCAATCCCACATTAAGATTACTAACACGGCACCTAATCTTGCATTTAAAGATTGTTGTTTGTTGAAGGCACCATATTCTAATATTGTACTTTTAAAAATGCATTGCCATTTTTTTACATAAAATAGTTTCTTTCTAATGTACATTGTGCCCTAGAAAACTCTACTACATGTTTCATGTATTAGCCATGTTTTACTCTGGGAACTAATATTATTTCTAAAGTCCTTACCATCCTTTTAATTATGAATACCCATGCAGTAATTTCTTTTACATGCTAGTATACCTTCATTGGCTGCAGGCTTACTTTACTGGGATGGAGTTATGTTTTTTTTTTCTTTCATTCCTTTCCTCAGAACTGAGATGTGCTTCCTGAACTGTGTTGTACACTGACTGAAGATTGTTAAAAAATAAATGGAAGAATTAGACTGGATAGTTTAAATGCTCTACAGATAGTATCCCTCTTATCGGGGAATTTGCTTTGATGTGAACCTTTGGTATGATTGCATTAAACAGTACTGGTAAGTAGCAAACCTTTGGAGCTGCATATAACCTCCTTATTATGTACATTTTCAAATTATATCATTTTTGATGCAAAAAGGATGTTGCTTTTACATTTTCTTTTATTGATAATGATGGACCACTGATTTATATATATTAAATCAGCGAATGCTTAAAAAAGCGAACGCTGATTTATCAACCTCATGTAAGTGAAAGCTTACAATCTTGAACACTTGGAACAGCATTTTTTTTTTCCCAGGGGAAAAAAATCTCTGTTCCACAAAAAAAAAAAAAAAATAAATAAATAAAATAAAAACTTCAAAACGTTACATAAAGTGAGGGGCTTCTCCCCCCACACCCCCTACTTAAATATACCAATTCCAAGATTGCACTACAGTGAGGAAAATGGCAAAGTAATGGAGGAAGCCAAGCGATTTCTTTCTTTTCTTTCTCAGGGAAAGAAATCCCTTATATGCCGTTTCATTATTTTGCTGATTCGTGCTTTCAAGTTCAATCAAGACTCATTTGAAGGATTGCGTCTTTGATTATATAATAGGAACCCTTCCTGAAAGTAGCAAGTGCAGGGAGTATAAGATTGATATGTGGCTGAGCCAGGTCTGGAAAATAGGCACATAAGGAAACTGTTTGTGGAATGCAGAAGTCCAGAAAGTCATCAAAAGAAAGAAGGAAAATATGGGAGATAGAAAAGATGGGCCAGGCTAATAAGGAATACTGGCTGGCTAACAAAAAGGCTAAGAGAGGAGTTACAATAGCAGAGAACAAAGTGTCAGAGAAACTCAGTCAGCTTCTGGAAAGTGACTCAGCAGATGGCACAAAGAAACTCTAGCAGGTTGCAAGGCAAAGGCAGAAAAATAAAGATAGTCATCAGACACCCTTCATATGGGATGTCAGCAGCAACCTGCTCACCAGCCCACAAGACATCAAAGGGTAATGGAAGAACTACTTCCAGCAGCCTTTAAATACAGAAATCCCCACAGATGCCATGCTGCCCCAGATCTAGTCTATGATGAAAGAAGAAGAGGAGACCACCATAGAAGAAGTAAGAACAACACTAAGGAGAACAAAGTTAAGGAAAACAGCAGGCTCAGAGGAGGTCACTTTAAATATGATCAAGATGTTGGGTGAGATAGCGGTAAAATGGCTTCAGAAGGTACTTAGATCAGTATGGAGAGAAATACATATCCCAGACACGTGCAGAATGACCATTCTAGTGCCAGTGTACAAAAACAAAGGGGACATTCATGACTGTGGACAGTATAGAAGTATCAGACTCATTTCACACCACATGAATGTTTTGGAGAGGCTGACTGATGAATATACAGAATAGTAGAAGGTAAGATGGGAGAGAAGCAGTTCCAATTTAAATCAGAATGCAGCCTGGCTGAACCAATGTTTGCTATCAGAAAAATAGTTGAGAACAAATTAGAGATGAGGAAAAAATCCACGTTGGCATTCCTAGAATTGGAGAAAATATATTACAAAATCCTTAGAAAGTTGATTTAGTCAGTCCTTTGATGTTATGAAGTCCCAGAAGCAATGGTAAAATTGATGCAGGCTGTGTACAAGGACCCGATGACACAAGTGTGACCAATGTTCAGACTCAGAGAGGGGTTCCCAGTGGGAATAGGTATGCATCAGGGTACAGCTATGCTGTTCATACTGCTAATGGAATACATTAGCAAACAGGTTGGAGGGGACAGATCAACAAAGCTGCTATATGCAGACAATGTGGCATTACAGGCAGACTCAAACTTCAGCAAATGACAGGGAAATGGAAGACATTTGTAATGGCAGCAAATTGGAGAAATCATAAGAAGATGAAAATTGGGATAGAAGGGAAATAGCTGAATATGATAACTTCAAGTATCTGGGAAGGGTTGTTGAGAAGAAGGGAAGTCGAAATGAGGAGGTCAAAGCTAAAATCAGAAGGGTTGCAGCCATCTGGCACAGAGTGTCTAGGGTAGTGTGGGATAGACAAATGCCAAAAAAGATTAAAAGTAAGATATACAAACCAGGGGTGTGATCAGTACTAGGTATGTACAAAAATCCGGGTTGTAAAGGTAAGACAGTTGAGATAACTAGAGATGATGGAAATGAAGTACCTGAGAGTGGCAGTAGGATGTACACCGTGGGTCAGATGAAGAAGTGAGGACATCAGAGAAAAAGCCCAAGTAGCTCCAATTACAGAAAAGGTCAAAGAGAACAGATTATGTTGGTTCAGACACATGAGCAGGAAAGCAGAAAACAATCTTATGAAGAAGATTTGGGACAGACAGAAGATGGCAAGAGGAAATGAGGGTGTCTATCATGAATAATCATTAACTTCTGAGTCTATCTTGATGCTGTATTATTTTGGAATACATTCCAGACCAGTAAATATTGTCCAAAAATATCAAAAGCAACATTAGAGTTTATGTTTCTGTTTGTAATCTGTGACCCTTCATCAATGCCATCAGTAATTTGCTTATTTGACAAAATATACTCTGCTGTCTTTAACTGAAATGTTTCAATCTCATGCGGCTATGAATTAATGTCTCTAAAAGTATGTAAATTGTCTACTTCACAAATATCAGTCATGTTATGGATGAGCCTTTCAATCACTTTAACTACGTTGTGACCTGTAGTGCTCTGCATTTGCACCTGCACATTGAAATTAATTTTATCATGCTCAAGTGGTCAGAAGGAGATCACCCCAAAATATTTTGTATTTGCACTAGCACAACTTGAAACCAAAAATTATATCCCCTGTTTCTATACCCGCAACATAGCATTTTCTGACCTAACAGAAAGCAAGAAGAATAAGTCAGTAATGAAACTTCAGACTCTGACAGCAAGACTTGGAAACCCAGCTCTCTGAATACACATTTAGTTATGATATGCATTCTGCTCCAGTCTCTAGTTAAAATTTAATCTCTCCTATTTATTGACTCTGTTGACTTTCTGCATCTAGTGCAGAAATAGTATGCCCAGTCTTTATCCTCATCATCTGCATTCTCTAAGCAATCATCAGTATCACACTTGTGTGGGTCAGACAGAGCTACCTGGTCATCATTTAGTTGACCACCCTACTGGTGAATGAAGTTAGATTTCTCAAGTATCGATTGCCCAAGGTCAAGGTGCTGATTATTGGAGCTCCTGTACAAGAAATCATTGTCAGTGAGATGTGCTAGCAGTGATGTTTGCTTAGGTAATTCTCCCTTCCTTGAGATATTTCCACCATGGAATTAGTACAGGAGGGAGTGGAGGAAGTCATACCCCCATAAAAACATACACATTTGTTTTGTTGGGGTAGTAAATTACTCCTTCTATTACCTCATTCAGCGTACGATGTATGATGCTATTACTGATAATACAACTGAAGCTTGACATCTAACAAGCCAGTGAACAGAGATTGGATTATTCAAACAAGCAGATTATTTAGAAATGGGTATGAAGTTTAGAGTCAGTATCTCTGCCAGGGATGGCCATCCTTCTAGGTTCTATTTCACCTGAGTGAGCTGAGCCAAGTCAAGGAGCTGATAATTCACAAAGCAGCTTGAAAGGAATTGATAAAATCTGAGTGTTAAGTAAGGCAGAGAGTCTAAGCTGCTGTGCCATTGTATATGCACAAGTGTGGGACTGCAGCACAGTTGTCTTTGGGTGATGTCCTTCCTTCATTTTCAGTACAGTTATGTGACTATATACTTTGTAGTACAGGATGGAAAACCAAGTGCAGTATCTCTTCAGGCAGTGATAGCTTTACAGAGTCTATAAGCTTTGAAACTAGATATTGCCTAGAAAGAAGTCTGACACTGAATAATTACATACTGTTCCTAGTGAACCTACTACACTGTTTTGATACCTTCCTCCTCCAGTACCAGTCTGTAGCAATGTATATGTACTGTGGCATTATGACTGACAGTGGGATCTGACTGCAGCCTCATATTCTGGTTGCTTACATTATGGTCAATTGACAGCATGCGTTTTGAAAGTGTAAATCTACATTTATGTTTTATGTTTTTTCATAAATGCATAATATATAAAATGATGCAATGGCTTTGTTTTAGACATCTCTTTATAACATTATTTTTGCCTGCCACAACTAACTTGTTGCTGTAAAGGCAGTCATTTTTTTCATTCCACATAATTAGTTCACTTTGCTTGGACATGGGATTTTATATTTTGTCATAAGAACCACTGTCACTGTATAATTTTAAATAGAGTTTACAGGTATTGAGATCTTGCCCTCGCTTGTGTGTGTGTTTGTGTGTGTGTGTGTGTGTGTGTGTGTGTGTGTGTGTGTGTGTGTGTGTGTGGAGGGGGGATGCTGTGCTGTGCCTAAGTATTTAAACTTGGAGTCTTTTGGGCTGCCACTCCTGCTGTATATCTGACCTTGGAAGCTCCTCACTGTCTCATACCCTCTGCTCATCTTACTGGGAAACTGAGAAAGGCCACCCCCTAGGCTCTTAGAGCTTGAGTTTCCTCCTTTCATACATTATCTGTCCCTGGGATTCAATAAACTTTGTGTAGGCTTCTCTTGAAGCCTACACACAGTTTACATGTTTGTGCGGTGAGCGGCAGCGCTTGATGAATGTTCATGCAGCAGGTCGCCTTCAAAAGCCAACAAGCAGGGTTTCATGGTGGCAGGAAACTGTGTAAAGCAACACGGATAATAAACTTAGTTACAGCATAGCAAACTGGTCAGTAGGATTGTGTAGAATGCCACACGGACCACCAGGGATTTTCATATATAAATGTATTATGTTGTGTGAACAGGACAGGACAGTGTCTGTGTACACTCCAGCACACTGGGCTAGTGGCGTTGCATAGAATGTCAGACAGACCACCAGGGTTTTTCATATATTAATATATTATGTTGTGGGGACAGGACAGGATAGTGTATGTGTACACTTCAGCATGCCACACAATCCTGCTAGCCCGGTATGCTGAAGTGTACACATACACTTCAGCACACAATCCTGCTAGTCCGGTATGCTGAAGTGTATGTGTACACTTCAGCATACCGGACTAGCAAGATTGTGTAGCATGTCACATGGACCACCATAGTTTTTCATATACTATATGAAAATACTATATTCCTATACTAGTTGTCTGTATTGATTGTAAATGCACTGTAAACGTAACTCACTAATAGTTGAATTTTGTTGTATTTCCCTGCCTATAGATTGTGTATTGTCACCCCTTTGTTAGCTTATACAGTATTAGCACTGCTGCTTGGTTGAATTCTGCTGTACTTCTCTGCCTATAGATAGAGCTATGTTATATCTCTGTTAACTGACATAGTATCTGATTAATCCTGCTATATTATCTGTACTCCTCAGACGAAAAACAAACCAGGAAAAATACAAAAAGTGCTGAGAATTGCACCAAGATACTCCAACACGCAAATGCAACAAATATAAACGCTGTTCTTGAAGCAAAGGAATTTTATTTAATGAAACACAGTACTTGTAAAGCGCTTTTCATCCCACTAAATAGTGGGACTTCTTCAGACAAACAAATGTTCTCAACTGCTGTTTAAATAACCCTGTCCTACATTTGATAGGACCACACATAACTGATACAATTAAAATCAAAGTAACAGTTGGTGGTTTAAATTAGTAGTTAAAGCAAAAGATGTAGGCATTAACACTGTATGCAAAACCATCATGTAATGCAATGTGTTCAACAAATCGAACACATGATTTTAAACTGTTCTAACATCCACATATATTAAATAATTATTAATATTTACTGTGTGAAATGTGTTTACTTATAAAGAATAGTACTGTAAAAAAATAAAATATATATATATATATATATATATATATATATATATATATATATATAAATATATATATATATATATATATATATATATATATATATATATATATATCTGTGGCAAAACAGCCATGCATAAAAGGTCGCCAACAGATAAGAAACCACCTTGGTGCATTACAATGCATACATGTTATACAATTCAATAAAAAATACAAAATACACATTTTACATATAAAAATATATATAAATAAATATAAAAATCAATAGTATATGTCTGAACAACTAATACATGTTCCCACAAAGTAAAAGCATACACACCTTCGAGTATTGTGGTGTAAGTAACAGATATAATAAATATATTTACATTTAATAAATATCCGAATGTACATTTTACCTGTAAAAATGTATAAAAACCTTCAAGCTTTGTGATGTAAGCAGCTGATATAGTAAATATATATACATTTAATTAATATAATGTGTTTAAATGAAATAGGAATAGATATAAATATCATCATCATCTTCTTTCGGCTGTTCCCGTTAGGGGTCGCCAGAGCAGATGACCTGTTTCCATTTCTTCCTGTCCTCTGCATCTTGCTCTGTCACACCAACCACCTGCATGTTCTCTCACCACATCCATAAACCTTATCTTAGGCCTTCCTCTTTTCCTGTTACATGGTAGCTTCATCCTTAGCATCTTTTTCCCAATATACTCAGCGTCCCTCCTCAGCACATGTCCAAACCAACTTAATCGTGCCTCTCTGGCTTTGTCTCCAAACCTTCCAACTTGGGCTACCCTTTAATATACTTATTCCTAATCCTGTCCACCCTCGTCACACCCAGTGCAAATCTTAACATCTTTAATTCTGCCACATCCAGCTCAAACTCCTGCATTTTTGTCAATGCCACTGTCTCCAACCCATATAACATAGCTGGTCTCACTACACTCTTGTAGACCTTCCCTTTCACTCTTACAGGTACTCATCTGTCACAAATCACTCCTGACACTCTTCTCCACCCACTCCATCCTGCCTGTACTCTCTTCTTCACCTCTCTTCCACACTCACCGTTACTCTGAACTATTGACCCCAATTATTTAAACTCATCCACCTTCGCCACCTCTATTCCTTGCATCCTCATCATTCCTCTATCCTCCCTCTCATTCACACACATATATTCTGTCTTAGTCCTACTGACCTTCATTCCTCTTCTCTCTAGAGCATATCTCCATCTCTCCTGGATCTCCTGCACCTGGTCCCTACTCTCACTACAGATCACAATGTCATCTGCAAACATCATAGTCCACGGGGACTCCTGTCTGATCTCGTCTGTCAACCTGTCCATCACCATTGCAAATAAGAAAGGGCTCAGAGCTGATCCTTGATGTAACCCCACCTCCACCTTAAATGCATCTGTTACTCCCACTGCAGACCTCACCACTGTCACACTATAAATATAAGAATTAAAAATTAAAAATTAAATATAATGTAGGGAACCTGACTGTTACCTGGTCAAACTCTTCATTTTTAAAATGGGATATATGGAGCAAGTCTCATTAAGGCCTGGGAATGAACAGGCATTGGTATGAAGTTGCCAGTACAGTTCATTTCCAACCGTACAGAGTCAGGGTCCCCCGACTGTCATTTTGAACACAGTCTACCGCCTTAAATAAAAATGTATGGTGGGGAAAATCACTAACATGTCTGGCTAATGCATTTTTTAATTTGCCTTTCTTTATATAATAAAGATGTTCGTACATCCTCTCACGTAGTCTTCTATCTGTCTTACCAAAGTAAAATGCTAAACATTGTTGGCATTGTGCAACATAAACAACACCTTTGGACAGGCAATTGAATCTATTTTTTTATCAAATGTAGGACAGGGTTATTTAAACAGCAGTTGAGAACATTTGTTTGTCTGAAGAAGTCCCACTATTTAGTGGGACGAAAAGTGCTCTACAAGTACTGTGTTTCGTTAAATAAATTTCCTTTGCTTCAAGAACATCGTTTATGTTTGTTGCATTCGCGTGCTGGAGTATCTTGGTGCAATTCTCAGCACGTTTTGTTTTTTTTTCAGAATATTATCTGTACTTCTAAGGTGAAGGTCATATTTACTGATATCTCTTAATAGTAATACTGGAACTGCTTCTATAATTGCGCTGCTTCTAATGTCTGCTGACTATGTTTTTAAATGTAGGCTGCTGTATATGTACAAACTGTTAGTCTGCACCTGTAATATCTGTGTAACAGTCTCACTGCATTCATCCACATAACTGTTCTGTCTGCCTCTGAACTACCCTTAACCAAAAGCTAGACCTGCTTTACTAGAAATCTGTATTAACAGTAAGCATTCTCCCAAAATCTGAATGATCCAGCTTGTCTCCCTGTCTGTCTTTTCTTCCTTATCTGTGTTGTCCAGCTGGTTGCTTGTCTCATTCACCTGTTTCACCTCTCCTTTCTCCCCCTCTACTCCTAGGTTGTAAAAGTCTTCAAATCACCCAACTCTCCAGTCTGCAGCATACCAAAATAAAGTTGTAAAAGTCTACAAATCACCCAACGTGGATTTCAGGTAACACATACAGCAAGCTCAGTGCTTTAAATCTCCATGCTGGCAGCACACCAAAATAAAGTAAATGCTGGAAAATAAGTTTATCACTCTCTTGCAACCTATATGTTCTTTGTAAGGCTCTCTGCACACCATTGGGTACCATCTTTACAATCACCCTTTTTGTTCATCTCTATGTCTCTGCAAATAATTGTCCTCCCTTAAATTTCCTTCCTTTTACCCCCTCTCACTGCTTTGTGTTAAGTCTGTGATATCTAGTAAACCCTACCCTATACTACAGCTCAGTACCTTGCTTTTCCCTTCCTTTTACCCTTGCTGTTGCATTCTTTTCATCAAATATTCTATAATAGTCTAAATACTGGTTATTGTATGCTATTTATGTTTCCAGTGATAGGATTCTGCTGATTGCTGTAATCTGGTTCTCCCTGCTCCGTTCGCTGTGCTCACTCTTATCTCCTCTCCCTGCCCCCATACCCAACCAGCCCCTAGGGCCTCTACTCATATCCCCAGAAAATCACTCCTTCAAATTTAAATCCAGGGTACTCAGGAAAGATACCACCAGCAGGTAGGATCCAGTTGCAGCAGTTTTTAATAAAATAACACTTACATAAATGCATACACTTTAAAACAACAGCGTTTTCATTTCTACCAAGTAGACTTCATCTCACTCCCTCAAATTTCCATTATCCAGTTACATATAACTCTACCCTGTCCACACCCACATCACATTCATAGATTGCATACTTTTATTTAACCAAGCTGGTCTGCTTTCCCCTTTCTCCACCATGCTGAATCCTATTTCCCCCTACTACAATTCTTTGCATCTAAGTATACTTCAGACCTCGCAATACAAACACCATCTCATACTATCTTACATTAACTTCAGCCTTACTTCATTCTCTCCTCCTACCTCTATGTTTTTATTCCACCTATTAATACCAAAAATTTACTATTGACCAATCACATCTCCCCACATATCAAAAATTTCAAGACAAAGCACCTAATCAAACTGTCAAAGCCCACCCTGAAGACAACACATTTCCAACCTTACCTTAAGCTGCTCACATATCACTAGATAACATACATCTCTAATTACACCTGATATTTCATTCTAACATATAAATACCACTTCTAATATTTGTAAACTCACCCTCACACTAGACATACTCCTCTTAACCTCCCTAACATCTTTACTCTTAATTCGCAACCTTGCTACAACTATAGCCTCACATACCACCACACAGTAATACACATCAATAACCTCCTGTAACCATCTCCCCGATAAACAACACAGCTTCTTGCATATCTCCCCCAAGCCTTTCCCCTGTACCCTCCCATATTATTCAATCCACAAATTGGCCTCCCCACTGCCTGTGAAACCACACTTGACACCAATACCATCACCTATGTATAAAAACATATTCCGTGGTACTCATTCCTCATCACTTATCTACTCAAAAGTGGAGACATACATCTTAACCCAGGCCCACACTTTAATCCTAACCCCAAAAGTAACCCCAATGATTTAAACATGCTAACACTGAATCTTAGAATTATATGTAATAAAATAGCCCACTGCATGCCTGGATTGATCAAAATAAAACTGACATATTAGCCCTTACTAAAACATGGCTACTCCCCAATGTAAAAGACTAGGAAATAACACTGCCAAACTTTGCAATAACCAGAAGAGATAGATCTAAAAAGAAAGGAGGAGGGATAGCCCTTCTATAGCCCTCTGTGCTTAATATCACACCCTACACCAGTAATATACCCACCTTTTCTAATGTTGAGGTACTAATCTGTTTTTTAAACCTCAACACAACAAAAAGAATTTGCATAATAGCAATATATATCCCACCAGGTCACAATATACCAGTATTGGAAGACATATTATCCTGGACATCCCAAACAATAAATTACAAAATAATAATCTTAGGTGTCATTAATATAGATTGGCAGACCATTGCTTCCAACTCTTCCATAAATAGTATAAATCTAAATGTTTTTTCATAGCTTATCAATAGTCCAACAAGATACAGCAAAGATCATAGTGCAAATCTACCCTAAACTGGATCCTAGTATCCCACCCCACCAATTATTCCTCTTCAGGTACACAGTTTATTTCCAAGTGATCATCTGCCAGCTTATTTCATTAGAACAAACTACCAACAACTAAGAGTACACACTGTAAAATCGGTTAGGAATTCAACTACGTTTTGTCAGCATAAATTCAGCAATCTCTTACTTGAAATAGACTAGACACCCTTAAACTACTACCCCTTAATGATGCTGTACTATACTTTAATAACACCTTCCTTCACATACTTAATTCTCTAACCTCCATTCATACGAAAAGAATCAAAAATAACTCTCCATGGCTCTCTAAGGAATGTAAACACCTGAAGAAGCAAAGGGACCTAGCCTGGAAAACCTGGAAACTAAACAAAAATGAACAAAATAATGTCAACTTCAAACCACTGTGTAACAAAGTTACAAAATTAATCAACAAAGATAAGAAATCATGCTATTCCCAGCTTCAACTCTAGCATAAAACTGACCCCAAAACATTTTGGGTCTCCATATCTAGTCTACTTAACCCTGGGACATTTAGAGATCACACTCCATCACCTGATACCCCTCCATCACAAATAGCCAAAAACTTTAACAAACACTTCATAAAATCAATAGCAGACCTACTAACTAACACCCCTAACACTGGACCCCACCCCCACCCTTCAAATTCTTTAGGCACCGATCCTATACCTCTAACCCTATCATTAATAATCCCCCTACTCAACAAAATATTAGACAAACCCCTTTCTCATTTCAGCTCATACCCACAAACACCATAAAGAAACTGATACAAAAACTAAAACCCTGTTCCACCTCGGCTGATAATCTTCCACCACACTACTTCAAACTGGCTGCCAACTCAATCGTCTACTCAATCAATATCCTTATAAGTAGGTCTGTATCTGAATCAGAAGTACCAGCCACATGGAAACAGTCTCACATCACTTCCATCCACGAAGGAGGCAACTCTATTGAACTAACCAATTTCCGTCCTTTAGCCATCTTGTCACCCATATCCAAAATTCTCACGAGAGATATCCGTCATCAGATAATGAAATACCTATTGCAAATCAATCTTGGAACCCAAACCCAGCATGGTTTCCAACCCAGCTGCAGCACATCTACAGCCCAATTATACTTTACAAACACTGTTAACAAGGCCAGGGATGGAGGATACTATACAGCCTCAGTATTCCTTGACCTCTCTAAGGCCTTTGACATGCTCTGTCACCCTCCCCCCACTACTGAACACACTGTCTAACTTTAGCTTCTCACATAACACAGTAAAATGGTTTCAGAGCTACCTTGAGGATCATAAACAAGCAGTGAAATGGTCCAACGAACTCTCACCCTTTCTCCACAACCCTACTGGAGTTCCTCAAGGCTCCATCCTCAGACCTCTATTCTTCTACATTTTCACTATCAACCTTCACACTTCCTCCCACCCTGAAACACTCATTCAATACGCTGGTGATTCCACCTTAATCTGTACAGCTCATTCACTACCAGAACTGCTTTCAAAAACTCAACAGTCCTTTACTGCAGTCGAATCCTGGCTAAAAAATGCCCAAGTCTTAATCAAAAGAAAACAAAATAAGTACTTCACCTTAAAAACACCTCCCCTGTCACCAACATTCTTAACATCTTTGTATCTGACAGCACTGTCATAGAAATAGTGCAGGAAACAAACTTCTAAGTAATCATTGACAATAAAGTTTTCTTTGACCACCATATACAGTAATATATAAAAAAGCCTCATCAAAAACTGGGACTGTTATATATAAATAAACATTTCATAACTACAGCAACCAAAGTTTCCCTAGCAAAAACCCTTTTACTTCCCACCCTTCTTTATGGTGCCCCTATCCTCACAAATTTACAAACTTCTACTTTAAGCAAGACGGAACAGTGCTACAACAAAGTAGCTAAGTTTGCCACAAATTCTAAATATCACAGACATCACTGTAAAAAGCTATTAGAATTAAACTGGCTTGAACTTCCAAACTAGCTAACATAGTCGCACCTTACACAACAAATAGAGCCCTACGATCTGAAGACAAAAATCTCTTAGCTATCTCAAACTCCCCCCCCCCCCCAAAAAAAAAAAAAAAAAAACAGGTCACTTTCTGTGTTCATATTCTGTTTCTAAACTATGGAAATCACTACCAGTTGCTACCAGGTCTATGTCTGGCCTAACCCACTTTAAGGCCTCTTTAAAAAATTATCTCAAAAATACATGGCTCTGCTCCTGTATAAATCCGACCTAATGCTCAGCTCTTACTCTTTTTCCACACTAGCTTCATTTTCTTCTTCTTCTGTCACATCTCACTCCTTCACAGTGTACAAGACCCTAATTCTCTCCTAACTGCTAAGTGGCAGTGGCACAGCGGTAGCATTGTTGCCTCACAGCAAGAGGTTCTCCTGTTCGATTCTAGGCTGGAGCAACTTCTGTGTGGAGTCTGCATGTCCTCCCCATGGTCGAGTGGCCTCTGAAAGGCATGCGTAAATGGGCAAGCTTTTGCTGAAAGTTGGAAGTCGGGCTGGCAACTCGGCACCATAAAGATCTACTGCCAATCATTAGCGGACCAGAGTTCTGCTGTGGTGACCCCTAACTGGGAAAAGCTGAAAAGACAAACAATCCTTCAGCTCCTGCTCAGTCTGTAATGCCTCTGTTCTTTTAACTCCCTCACTATCTTTCAGCATCACTAACTCTTCTGCTATTATTTTCCTGACTGAAACTGGCATTTTATTTTTCATGTACAATAACAACCAATGTCATACATTGTACTACCTGAATACTACTTTTGTACACTTTGCCTAGTCATAGGCTATATATATATATATTGTTAGAATGACTAAAATTGTCTATAATGATATAACTCTATAGAATTGCCTAGATGTGTAGTATGTTTTGTAATCTAGTTTACGTTCTATCAGCTTATTTTTACATAGTATTCCTCATGTCACTTGTATTGTTTTTGGACTATAATGTATTTGTATTGCACTGTGTGTGGAGCTTTTCTCCCCGAGCCTCTGCTGAAAATGGGTTCTGTAGACGCAGTCGGACCAACCTGGTAAACAAATGTCAAATAAATAAATAAATAAATAAATATTAATGTATTATGTTGCAGGGACAGGACAGGACAGTGTATGTGTACACTCCAGCATACTGGGCTAGTGGGAATTGCATGGAATTCCACACAGACCACCAGGGTTTTTCATATATTAATATATTATGTTGCAGGGACAGGACTGGAGAGTGTATGTGTACACTTCAGCATACTGGGCTAGTGGGATTGCACAGAATGGCACACGGACCACCAGGGTTTTTCATATATTAATGCATGTGCTGCAGGCACAGAACAGGACAGTGTATACAGGACTAAGTATTGTAGAATCCCATTCCAGGCAGCCCGTACAAGTTTTGTAAATGCTCTGTAAGGGTACATGGACTGTCATTTATAAAAAACAGTCATGGGAAGTGTGTCCATTGAATAGGGACACACACATTAGGGATGGACACTGGGAAGGACGACAGGTGAAACATTGTAATGTACCACACATGAGGAAATGTAAAAGGAAGACAGTTGCAGCAGGAGCAATAATCAGTTTTCACATGGCACAGAACAAACTGCACAGCAGTGACAAATGTATATGATGTGACTGTTACACAAGGTGACATAACAGTGGAGGATGTCTGTGTGATATAAACATCCAGACATGAGCAATGGAGAGGACACGTATCATGGATGTTAAATACAATTGGAATTGGGTGCATATTGTGAAGCTATGCAAACTGATTTACTGAGTATGCCTGTATTGTCAACAGAGGTTTCCAACAAGTAGGACACAGATACAGGCTCATGGCCAACAGTAAAACCATCATGCACAATCATGGACAATATCAGAATAATACCACCCATAATACCCATGTCTCTGACATGACATATGTGTTACTGAGTGAGCATAGATGGTTCTGCACCAACACACTTGTACAACTATTCATAGGATTATAAGAAGTTACTAGGCTATTAGCCCTGAGGCCCTTACAAGCCTAGCCAAGAATTTATCCCATGTTCCAACAAGTCAGCACCCTATGCCACTGTCCAGCAGGGACACAAGTGCAATCCTAGGGGTGAATTAGTTATCCAGGTTGCACTTAAAAAGGTTTAATAAGATACTCTGATTTACATGGAGAGGGAGTCTATTCCACAAAAGAGGGAGTCTCTGGGACACAAATCTATCCCATCAACAAGTCCTATTGATGTCACAGACCAGGTCATGCATGCGGGCTACTCAGGTGGAGCTTGACTTGCAGATATGCAGCAGTCCCATCAGGGCGGAGTCTGAGATTGCTATGTATGCCAGACAGAGGTCACCTCTGAGGAGTCTGTAGGAGACTGAATAGAGGAACAGAGCTTTTAGCTTTTAGATGGTGAGGAACTTGTGTGGTCTCCCCAGCTGCTTTGTGAGGTACATAACGAAAGGGACATTGTACTCAGCAATGGGTCTTATAAGGGAAGACTACAGGGATTGCAAGGAAGAGTGGAGTCTTCACAGTCGAGTGCCGCTAAAACACTTTATTAATATAACATTATATTGATAAAGTGTTTTAGCGGCACTCGACTCTGAAGACTCCACTCTTCCTTGTGATTCTTGTTACTTGGTGTATGTTTTTTGCCTTTCAAGAATACAGGGATGTTATGACCACCTTGTTCCTGAATGAGATACCCTTACTAATGAGGTGGGCCATGTAGAAAGCTTTCCGTACAATGGAGTCAATGCTGGTGAAAAGTCAGTTTACTATTAACCTGGGTGCCCAAGTCCCTCACGACTGATTGCGTGCTTAGTACCTTATTATCAGTGTGACAATTTGTGGGACATCACTCTCCCCAAAAGAGATGATGATGCATTTTTTGGAACTCAGTTTGAAGCCATGTTTCTGGCACCAGTCATTTGTTTGGGTGAGACCCTCTTGGAGGATGTCCACTTCACTAGGGGAATTGATGACAGCACGTAGCTTGCAGTCGTCTGCAAACTTTGTCAGCTATAGCCCACTAGATTAGGCCTGCACCTCCAAGAAGTATATTCCAAACAGCAGAGGCCCCAAGACCAATCCCTGGGGTACATTGCTTGTTACGGGTCTACTACTTGAGGTGGCTTTCCCTATTTTGACTAGGTGGGTTCTATCAGTGAGGCAGTTTTCTAACCATCTGGTCACATATGGCTTGATGCCTAGTTGAGAGAGTTTATCTATTATACCTGAGTGGAGAGTAGTATCAAAAGCGTTGGCCAGGTCAAGGCAGGCGGTATGCACCATCTTCCCCTCATCTATGGCCTTGGTGACTGTCTCAAAGAAGTCAACCAAATTTAACAGGCATGACCTCCCCTTGACAAAACCAAATTGTGTGGGACCAAGTGTCTGGAGGTTGCCAGTGTCCTTGTTAATGAGGTCCATGATAATCCACTCCATGGCCTTGCAGATAAGTTAGGCTGATGGGTCTATAATTTTCTGGATCATGCAAAAGGATGACAGTAGCTGTCCTCCACTTGGCTGGGATGAAGCTGGTACTCAGGCTTTGGTTGAATAGGGTGCCTAATGGTACTGCAAGTTCCTGCCTGAGTTCATGTAGGATGCAGCCTGGGATGTTATTGGGGTCCCATGGAGGCTGTATTTTTTGCCTTTGAGAGGGCAGTGTTGACTTGCTCCCTAGAGATAAGGGGAGGGGGGCAGTTACTGGGGATGTCCTGTTTTACTGATAGGGGTACAGAGGAGTGAAGTTGTCACTGAACCTGTCTGCCAGCAGGTTGGCTATATCTACAGTGTTTGTGAATTTGGTGTCCTTGACCACCAGTTCTGAGCAGATCTGGGTGCTTCCCTTGAGATTGTGGACATATGCGAAGAAGGCCTTATGATTTTCTTTAGTAGATGTGGCCAGTTTGGACTCGAAGTTTGCTTTGGAGGATTTCACTAGTGCTCTTATTTGCTTGTTCAGGCTAAGGAGAGATTGCTTCCATTTAGGCACCTACTCCTTTTTGGTCCTGGACAGCAATTTTTTTCCTTTTATTATAGAGTTTATTTATTGTAGATTTCCACCAGACAGGTTTACTCTTTCTTGAGGAGGATGATTTCATCCTGTCTGGTATTCCTGATTCCATGCAGCTATATAAATGCTCATATAGTATTTTGGTGTAAGTTTGGACATATGTGCTAGTTCCTATGGTGGGGGGAGGGGGCTGTGAAGGTGTTTATAGGAGGTTGTAATCAGCTTTGGAGAAGGTTTCTGTTTGACCCTAGCTGGGATTGGGGGGGGGGGGTCGGGAGAGATGGTGAGTTTGAAAGTGACTGCTTTGTGGTCGGATCTTTCCAGGAATGATGCACTGTAGGGATGCCGCAGTGGTTATTTGTGTTGGTTAATACCAAGTCCATGATATTTTCAATTCTTGTGGGGGTGTCAACCCACTGGTCCAAGGCATTTGCATTGACGGAATCAAGTAATGTCTGGGCATTTGTGTTTTGGCATGAGTATTTCTTCCAGTCTATGGTTGGATAGTTAAAGTCATCCAGGATCAAGGTAAAGGGTTGAATCGTGATAGATTTGAAGAGGTCCAGATAGCTGGAGTGGGCATCTTCAGTCATAGTTGTAGGCCTATAGCTAGCTATGATTTGAATAGGGGTCTTATCAGTTAACTGCACTTGGAGTGTTTCCTGTGCATCATACTGTTTGATCAACCTAGAGGTTTGTATGCCTTTTATATATATTGCAATTCCCTCTCCTTTGTTTTGCTGCCCACGGTTTGCGGTCTGAATTAATGATAGGATGAGTAACCTGGTGTGGCTGGGGTGGTCTCCCCAGCTTTAAACCAGGTTTCTGTGACTGCACAAATGTCAGCTTCTTCCAGGGTTAAGAATGCTTGCAATGAGTGCAGTTTCATGTTTAGACTCCTAGTGTTTAGCAGCATGACCTTTAATTTACATTTTGATGATATTTTCATGTTGGTAGTTTTGACCTCATGGCATTGCCTAAAAGGCACTATGGGGGAGACAAGAGCCTTTGCCAGGAGCCTGAAGCCCAAGGGAGACAGATGCTGGTCATCTCTGGCAAAGCATCATGGTTTGCCAATCTTGTCATCCCAGGCTGTCAGGTACTGGCTTCCCTTGGAATGACACCAGAAACTAAGCCAATTGTTAAAGTCAATCATTTTCTGTTTGTATTGAGACAGCATTCTGGGTGATGGTAGCATGCTGCTTAAGGCTAGGAATATACCTGCCTGGGACACATACTCAATGAGCTCGATCATGTCCTCTTCATATAGACCAGGGAGGTACATCTCAAGTCATTCACTCTAACACAGACAATGACAGAGTCATAACAGTACCTGTTGAGAGACTTGAGTGCATTGGTGATATGGCGGATTCTGGCTCCTGATAAACAGCTAACCGTAACTTCCTCCTTATCCAACTTGGTGAGTGGCATATCTGTGTGTCTCACAATGGAGTCTCCTATAACTAATATGCTGGGTTTATGTTTAGGCCTTAGTAGCTGTGAGACACAGGTGTGTGGACTATGTGTGGTTTGTGGTGTGCAGTGGAGTTTGTGTGCGTTTATGCCTTGGAGGTCTCTTTTGTTTTGGTATGCTTTTGTTGAGAACCTCTGCTTTTGTGGGGGTATGTTGTGTAGGTGTGGGTGTTGTTTGAGGTGTGGTGTTCATGTTACCACCCTTCTCAGTGCCAGATATACTGGTTTGTGCGGGAAAGAGCAATGACACTAGGTGCTTGATGTAATTGCATCTCTCACAAATTGTGTTCTAGGTAGCAGGAGTAGAGGGTTGTCTTTGTACATCAGGCAGTTGCTACACTGTCTCAGGATGCCCATATCAACCAGACTGGCAGGAGAAAATGTAGGAAATTGTCCATCCATATCTGTCAGAAACTGAAATATCTAAGAGGGTAAATGGTAGAAGGTCTAAGAGTAGTATTACTAGATGATAACACATTTGTAGCTGGACTACCTATGCAGCTGAAGGTCTGGATGTAGGAGACCTGTAGCTAGACTATGCTACTCAATTTTAAGGTTAAGAACACAGTAAAAAAGCTCACAACGAAGTACAGATTAATCATTTATAGTTAAAAGAACAGAACTCGCAGTATGAAAAAACACAGTAAAACAGCAACAAAATGCAGTAAAATGCAGTTGAACAGTAATGAATTGCAGTAGATAGCAATGAAATATAGTTAATCAGTAGATTGCTTTAAAACAGTAGCTCACAATCACAACAGTAACAGACAGAAGAAATAAAGCAGCATTTCAGTAGAATACTGTCATCAGTTTAATGAGGCTACCAACAAGCAGTAATAAATATGGTAAAATAAATGCAGTTGAACTCCTAAGCACAAGCAGCAAAATGAAGTAGGAAGAGGCATGTTTTTTTTTTTAAGTAGAAAGTGAGGAGACAGAAGATAATACGATAATTCAAGGTTGAGAAGCTAAAGGGGTGGGCCTTTACAACGTTTTTACTATAAACAGTAGAATGAGCTGATGTAATGTGACTTGGGGGGTGTGTGTCCAGTATCAACTTTATGCTAGAGGTGGGCAACTCAAAGCCACCAAGCTTTAACACCACAACAGCATGTGGGCAGCTGGGTGGGATCTAGAAAAACAGTTGCACAGATACAGATATGCAGTAAAACAGAAGTGCAGAAAACAGTTGAAAATAAGCATGTATCTTTTCCAATATCACAGCAGAGCAAATGGCAGAAGGCCTATGTCACTGCAGCTTTGAACAGCTTGAGCAAACAAGTACAAACCAGTTTAAAACACTGGCTATTAAAGGCAAAGAAACAGAAACCAGCCAAATTATCCAATCAAAATAACACTGTGTTGCAGGAATGCTTATAGCTAGATCAAACCAGACTGATTCTCGCTCCCACAAAGAAACAGCTAGGCCTCTCTAGACAAATGATTGCTCTACAAGCTCCAAAGGTCACAAACAGTAACAGAAATTCAGCTCTAACAGAAAACAAAAATGAGACTAAAAACATTTGCACAGATTAAACAGCTATGCAGTAAAATAGAAGTGCAGAAACAGTTGAAAATAAGCACTTATCTTTTTCCAGTATATTTTTCGACATGTCAGCAATCTATGAGTGTAATCAAGCACACTCTTCTGACATTAACATATGCAGGAGGTGTGAGGAGACACACTTGACATTATGATCACTACAGACTAGTTGACTGGTGTACATGGTAGAGATATATATAGCACAATCTACACTGTCACAAATGTAAACCATGCCATCGATGTTGTTAAACAGCTAGGTATGTCATGAGTGCATCACTGAAACAGATATCACAGATGCATGTGGTATTACACCTTGATGGGGGTTCCGTGCCATCAGACAGTAATGTTTATGCAACACAACTAATACCTAGGTATGCACAAATAGATGTGTGACAACTCACAGTGACAAAGGTGGTACACTTCAGTTAAGCATCATTGGAAGATGTGTATGGAGGAACATGAAGTAGGGTGCATTGTAATGAGGTATTGGCATGGTGAAGGCTGTGAACTCTGAAGGTATCATGGCCTGTCACGTGGATGTCCTGCACATAGTAGTTGTGTTACATACAAGGGAGTACTCAACACCATGGACACATGCTGGTGGACATTCCACATACCATATATCCCAGGGCACAGGCTGCATGACAACTGGTCTGCTGACAGGGTGTGACATCTACATGATCCTTGGTTTGTGCATTTGTTTGCATAATGAAACAAATCCCCACATGTTTTTTTTTTCCATCTCATGTGCTGTCATGGCTGTGGCAGCAGTCTTTGATGTGTGTTGATACTATCTGCATTATACTAATACAACAGTTGGAGTCAATGATTTTCCACAATCTGTAGTCCTCCAGACAGCTGTAGGGACACAGGATTTGTATGCCATTCTTGACATCTGCAATTTCAATCAATGACAGGAAATGGCCTAGTAGACAGCCCTAATGTACACACTTGATCACTGGACACAAGATGTAGGTCACGTATGTGATCCATTGTTCTACCCACTTGGTGATATATGTGTTTATGGCCACATATGTCATTGTGGAGTGAATACCTCATTGTGGACTCCTGTTGACTGCCTTGCCTTTTCAAATTCCATGCTATGATGCTCTTTGAGGAATCTGACAGATGTAACAGACATATATGTAGCATCAAAAACTCACACATGTCTGCTGCACACAGTTGGGATATTACCAGTGTCTGTTTAGAGAAGGTCCATAATGACATTTTGGTCTACCTCACAGATCAGGAGAGTCAGGATGTGTCTATACATGCATGCATTAGGTGTTGGCCCAGCCCAATCTGATGTATGCATGTTGATGTACATCCTTCTATGGGAACATAGTCCATCTGGAGAGTGAGCTGAAGTGTGCATCATACCATGTCAGATAGGCATATGTTCTGAGCCATGCTATAGGTGATTTGTGATGTTGTCACAGCCCACTGTTTCTGTGTGATAGGCTTTCATGAAGGTAACAATATAAGTGCATACTGCCTATCTTGACCTATCCCAGGGTTTGGACATGATCTTCCTACTCAGGTATCATTGACAAATGCTACCAGTTGGGGATTAGCACTTACCTCACTAGATGGTTAACCAATGTTGTCACCAACAGACCACATACTGTAAAAGTTGGTGAATCAACCTTTACCATTGCAGCTGTCACCACTGGTGCAACCAAAGGATGTCTGCTGGGCCCTATACTGTTTGGAATCTATTTCTCAACAGTCCAGGCTACAAAATATGACCTGTAGCTTACCAAGGTTGCTGATTCATGCATATTGGTTGCAATTATTGAGTCCTTCAATGATGTCACTATAGTACAAAATGGGCTAACACACAAAAATGATTGGTGACAAAGCCACACAGTCTACAGTCTACTAATAAATACAGAATGTGTCAGGATTTGTACTTTATGCAAAGTGGAATTTCCTGGTAAATGCACCATTGACAATGCTCCCCCTATGCTGAAACCAGTGGTGCAAGATTTGGGAATACATCAAGATAGCATTCTGAACTTTGACCAAGTGCCCACAGTGGAATGGACAGATTACATTGTGCACCTCAGAAGTCAGGCCATTGTATCCAGATCTGAGGAGGATATAACAGCACTGTACTCAAAACTCGTCTGAACACTAATACAGTATAAGGGTTCCTTTTGCATGTACCTCACCAGACACCTGCAGTAGCTGAACAGACCATGGGAGTTTCAAACCAAGAAAATACAGGTCCTACAAACCATGCCATGATGTACATGGATATACTGAAAGCCCTGTTCCTGACATCTGTATTGGAAAGGATGCGGTGACTTGTTCCTGCACTACAGGACATCTCTGACCCTGCCCTGGTGTGTAAACTGCACATCCACAAATCATCAGTATCTGTTGAGAGGAAGATGGTAAAAACAATGTCCCCAATGCTTTTGTAAAATACTCTACTGTCGAGTAAGTGCACAAACACACACACCCAGTTGACTGCAGTGAGAATAGAACCCCTACCTGTCTAAGTACATAGTCTGCAGAATACAGTGCTTTATGCAAGCGCCATGGCATAAGTCTGACTTGGAGTTTCCCAGACAATGCTTTATAGATGATGACATCAGTAGTGTTTGTTGAGGAGAATATAAGTGTCCCACATGCTGTTGTAAATGTTCTGTCTAATGTCAAGCAAGTGTATAAACACACACACACACACACATACACACACACACACACACACACACACACACACACACACACACACACACACACACACACTTGATTTCAGTGAGAATAGAGCCCCTGCCTATCTAAGGTACACATAGAACATGGTGTTTTACTCAAGGGCCATAGTTCAAGTACAACTTAGACTGTCTCAGACAACACTTTATAGCTGGCGACATCAGCAGTGTCTGTTGAGGAGAATATAAGTGTCTCACGTGCTGGTATGAAATGCTCCCTGTGCTGTCAAGCAACAGCTCACACACACAGTTGACTGCAGTGAGAATAGAACTCCTACCAATCTAAAGTACACAGACTACAGAAAACAGTACTTGAAGCAAGCACCATGCCACAAGTCTGACTTTTACTTGGCTGCAGGTCAACTTATAGTGGATAACATCAACAGTGCATGTTAGAGAGAAGAAATTTGGAGGTCTTCATGAAATGGATCTATAGGGATGTGCAAGTATCAAAATACTGTCAGTTTCTGGAATTGGAGTGGTAACTGCATGATACACACTTCTGCTCTTCTGACTAGCCACACATACAGTTGACTGTAGTGAGAACTAAGTCCCTACCTATCTTAATACACAGACTACAAAACTTAGTACTTTATGCAAACACCACAGCACAAGTCTGACTTATACATGGATGCAGGTCAGCTTATAGTGGATGACATCAGCAGTGCATGCTGGAGAGAAGAAGTTGGGAGGCCTGCATGAAATGGATGCATATACATGTGCAAGCAGCAAAATACTGTCAATGCATGAAATTGGAGCAGTAACTGTAGGATACACACTTCTGCTCTTCTGGCTAGACACACACACACACACACACACACACACACACACACACACACACACACACACACACACACACACACACACACACACACACACACACAATTGATTGCAGTGAGAACAAAGCCCCTACCTATCTAGGTACACAGACTACAGAACATAGTACGTTATGCAAGTGCCATGGCACAAGTCTGACTTTTGCAAGACTGCAGGTGAACTTATAGTTGACAACATCAGCAGGCCATGTGGGAGACAAAATGTTGGGAGACTCATAGATTCATATGTACATTAGAGGCTATTGGTATAATGGCCCTACAGTGTTTAGAAGACTAACTGTGTAAAAACACAAGCACCCTTACTGAGCATAGTTGATGGTCATTGTTAGCAGAGCAATTTTGTGAGCAGCACCAACTGGGCCTGTCCATGATGGATATAGGTGCCACCCCAGAAGTGCCTTATAATCACACAACCAGTAGTCAAGGTTGTTCTTGAACAGGGTCATTGAAGAGCACTGTTTCAGATGCAGTGGAAGCCTATTACAGAGGAATGTGAGTCATTGGGAGATATATCTGTCTCCCCAGCATGTTCTGTTTATGCCACAGGCTAAGTTGAGAACCCTGGACCAAGTCATTCTTGTCCCATTTGATTTGCAGATGTGCAGCATTTCCAGTAGGGCAGGGTCTGAGACTCCTCTGTAGGGCAGGCATAGGTTGCCTCTCAGCAGCCTTCATGATACTGAGTACACTGACAGGTCTTTTAGTCTTTCCATGTATGTCATGTTTGGAGTCCCTGGAGTCTCCTATGCACAACCCTGTGTTTTCTCCATTTGCTGCAGGTGTCTGGTGAGGCAAAAACAGAAGGGAGCATTGTACTCAATTAGTGGTCTGATAAGAGTAGAGTACAGCAGAGATATGATCACCCTGGTCTTGGATGTGCTGTCAATATGTATGATGTGTGCAATGCAGAATGTGTGTGTCACCACTATGGACACATAGTGATGAAAGTGCAGATTGCTATCAACATGTATTCCCAAGTCTCACAACACTGCATTTGAGCTTAGAGGGGTGTTATGTATATCACAATTAGCAGGGGTACTTCATTGCCAAAGTGGACAATGAACCATTATATGATTTAAGGTTCAGTCTGTGAGCTTGGCATCAATCATTTGTGTGTGGCAGCTCCTTCCATAATATGTTACCATCATTGACACTCTATATTAGTGCATGCAGTTACCAGTCACCTGCAAACTTGGCAAACCACAGGACATCTACCATTGCCTGCACTTTAGAGAAGTGTTTTGTAAACAGTTGAGGGCTTAACACAGATTCTTGTGGTATTCTAATGGTAACTGGCTACTGGTGAAGGTGCAATCCCCAACTTTGAGAGTGGTTGTTATGTCAGTGAGCCAGTTGCCTATCCCTGTACTACTGTATGGCTTAATTCCCATATGGGAGATTTTCACTATGACATATGAATGGGGGATAGTGTCAATGGCCTTGGATAAGTCAACATAGGCAGTATGGCCTGTTGTCCATCATCCTGGTCTCTGGGGTCAGTATCCAACAAGTCCACAAGGTTCAATAAGCAAGATAAACCCTTGACAAAAACAAAATGGGTAGGGGCAATTGCATTGAAGGGCTCCTATGTCCCTGTGGACATGGTCCATACAGATCCTTTCCCTAGCATTGCGGATACGTGTTTTTAGGTATATGGGTGAATAGTTGTAGTTCTGCATATTACCAGATTGATGTGCACTGCATAACACACAACTTTTGATATTATATTTTGTACTGTGGTTGATATATGTGTGGAAAAAGTACTTCAAGACCAGGATAGCAGTGCTTTACGGGGTGGCAACAGATGGATGTATTGTAAATATGTGACATATTGTTATATAGTGCCGTCAGTTTGTAATGTTTCCACATGTAATTTCATGATATGCACTGGAAATGAACAGTAAATAGCAGTAATACAGCACAATCTAAACATTTCCATAGTGCAGTGAGCAACAGGTTTGTGAAATACACGTTTGCAAGTAAATAAGCAGTGTGCAAATGTGAGCCGCATAGCTAAAGCCTGACAGTTAATACTGAGTCTATAAAATCCACTGCAGCTTAACTGACTCTGTGGCAGCATGTGTTAATGCATTAATACATTCTTTTTTTTTGGCCCAGATGGTCCTGAGTTTAACTACAGGTGCATCTAATGCTTTAAAATACTTTTCATTACACAGTGATAATGCAATGACATGAATTGTTTATACGAGATGAGCTGCTGTGTGTTGACATAGCACAGTGGGGTTAAGTGGCATTGAGAGGAGTTCACTGCAGCATTTTGTCGCCGCTCACCTTACTATGCATTGGTCCAAAAAGTGCTGATCAGCAATCCATTCTTTCAATTTATATCATAGAACAGATACCTGAACTGAATACAGAAGCACATATATGTTTAAGTTTTGGTACAAGAGATGTAATAACCTTAAAAATATGACTTACATGACCAATACTGATAAAAAACAAACAGACCAATGTGCCAATCTAAATGATATATCTTGCTACAGACCACACTTTAATGCATTTGAAAAGTTATAAAACCAGCTTTAATAAATCAGGTAAACACTTTTGTTCCATATAATTACTAGGAACTTCTTTAGAACTAATTACATACACCATTGAATTTCAATAAATACTAGTTACAAACCACATGACTGAAATAATTTCCTGTTCCTCAATCAAACATTTTATAATTAAATACTCGTGAACAATTTCAAGCTTCATATAGTTTCAACTTTAAAACTGGGTTAAGTGAAACTGCTTTATTTAACCCTGGATACACTGTAGCATTAAGAAGTAGCAGCCATCTCAATTCACAAGCACTAAGGTGTTCTTCCATAATAAACTCTCTAAAATCCTTGTCTATCTGATCTACTAATATAAAAAGAAACTTATGGTCTTCAACCTCTTTTAAGTGTCTAAATAAAGCATTTGTGGTTTTCTTTTTCCTGATCTCTGATATATGTTCGTAAATCCTGTCCTTTAACCTCCTAGAGGTTTTTTTAATATAAAATGCTGTACATAAGGAAAAAATAGCTGCATATTCTACCCCTTTAGATTCACAGGAAAAATTACCTTTAGCAGCGAATTTCCTACCATTAATTTCAAAACTGTTTGCAGCTAAAATATATGGGCATGGGGCACAATGGCCACATTTAATCATTCCACTAGGTCTATTCTCTATTTTTTGTTTTTTACCTCTCTCCAGCAGTTCTTAAATGATCTCTCTTCTATAGACAGTATTTGGTTTATTATTAACCTTATTCAGTACAATACTGTCCAGACAGAAAATATTTCAATTCCTCTCTTTACATTTTTTAATAGCTCCACTGTCTATTGTATAGGTTGAAATAACAGCTTTGCTACTATCTATTCCTTTTATTCTTTCATCCTCCACATTAAACCAAACCCCTTTCCATATTAATATTTAAAACAGGGTGATAAAAAACATTTTGTCTTTTATTAACAGCTTTGTTTTTAATCTGTATTAAAAGCTTATTTGGATAATCTCTATTTAAAAACATTTTAATAAATATTCACTCTCTTGTTTAAATGCTTTTTCAGCTATTATTCGAGCCAAGAAAACCAGCTGACCTTTGACTACTGCTTTCTTCTGGAAAATGGAATGGCAACTATCATAATGAAAGTATTTATTAGACAATGTTTTCTTCCTATAAATATTTGGCATGAACCTCAACTGGTTTCTATCTTTGCTTAGCTCTACATCCAGAAACACACTAAACTTTAAAAATTCAAATGTATTATTCACATAACTTAAAAACTGTAAAAGTTTTATTTCAGTATCTTTCCATAAAATAAAAAGGCCATCCAAGAAGCGTATATATAACAATAAAAATTATTTAAATTGACTGGAAAAACATATTCCTTTTCTTATATAGACATAACTAGATTGGCAAAACTTGGGAGGATGTTGCACCAATAGCCACACCTGTTACTTGACTGAATAAATGCCCATCAAAATAAACACAATTGTTTTCCAAAATTAACTCCATCAAAGTCACTGTCACATTTATTTTGTCATTCTGCAATTCAGCAATATTATATAATTCACTTTCCAGTAAAGAAATAACCAGTCCATGTGGACTAACAGTATATAATTTTTTTTACAACTGCAGTGACAAAAATCACTTCACTGTTAAATTCAATCTCATTTAATAATGTTAAGAAGTGCCATGAATCTTTGCAAATCTGGGGTAGCTTACAAACACTTTTCTTCAACCATAAATCCACCATTTGAGCTATAAAATATACTTTTGACCTAGTTGAATCAACTATTGGTCTTAATGTGGGATTTTCATAATTTTTGTGTACTTTAGGGATACCAAAAATCTCTCCAATTACAGGTTTATCATTATACATATAATCAACCCCCCTATTTATTTGCCTTTGTGTAAACATGTCTAATAACACACTATCGATCTTTCTAAAAGTTGTATTAATTTTGTTCCTTGAGACTTCACAATATGTAGCATCAGAAAACATTTCAAGCATTTTATTATTGTATTGTGTGATATCCATTATGACCAGCCTTCCCTCATTATCTGGTTTCATTACCCTAATTGTGGCATCACCTGTTACTTCATTTAACAAACTCTGCTCATTTTTAGTCAACTTCTTAAAACATTTTCCTTTTCTAGACTGTGAACTCACCATTTCTCGTATCTCTATTTCACAAATTCTTTCAAATGACTGTATGATGTCATTCAAATTGGGGTTAAACACTTTTGGTCATTTCAAGACAGGTTGACCATTGTTTCCAACACAAACATTATTTCCAAACCATAATGCCAGATTTAATTTTCATGTAAACAGCTTTAAGTCAATAAGGACCTCAGCGATATTACTTCTACTAGTTGGTACAAACATTATCCCTTTTGCTAATACATTTGCATGTACAGCTAGAAACTCTTTACTTGAATAATTAAAAATATTATTGCTTGCAAATATACAGTTATTTCTTATATTTCTGTGTTTGTTGGCCACTCTCTATTTATCTCAGCAGTAATTTGTGACATGCAGTGTGTAAGCCATTCTATATCACTGGCCTGAAAATGTGTGAGGATATTAAGTAGAAATAATATCATATGCAGTTGGCAAAAAATGAAGTGTAGTTTGGATGCGAAGGAACACAACTTGTGACTTGTGCACTGCTTACATACATTTGCAGCCTTACATCTAACATGTTATAAATGTGAACTGACACACCCACTGGAAGTAAGGCAGCCTGCAGTGCTGTTGTATTTTCCTTCCCCAACCAATAATCAGTCACAGTTGCAATCTATTAAACCCAAACACTGAGGGAGTGGCTACAGTATGTTTACATCCCTACACATATCTCATTTTTGGAATTCAGCAATTCTATTGAGTTTACACCTCAGATGTATATTCACCATGCTGACAGCCCTGAATCTACACCATATACAAAAGCAACCATGTAGCTAGGCAAACTGATGGTGAGGAGACTTGTTTATATGGAGAAGAGTGAAGGTATGTTATTACTTTGGGATATATCTGCACAGAGGAGTATTGAACTTCAGAAAGAAGGCTTCCATTTGTTCAGGTGCATGTTGTATATGCTGGAATGTATTTAAGAAAATTCTGAAGCAACAGATTTTACACTTTTATCTGTATGCATTAGTTAGAAGTGTACTGATGGCACGGGCATGTATGTCAAGTCATTTTAGAGGTATACATTATTGCAAATACATGAGAATGTAATGCATTGTGATAAATATGTACAAATATTTCAGGTACAGTTACTTTAATAGCACTTTTAATATTTCAAAGATGGTTTGTTAGCAAAATGGGTCATTTTCCTGTTCTTTTGGTGGGGGGGGGGATCTGATTTACTGTTATGGCACAAGCACGGATAGACTGTTCTTTTGTGGGTGGGGGAGCAAAGTTGAGTCACTGATATGGCACAAACAAGGATAGACTGTTCTTTTGTGGGTGGGGGAGCAAAGGTGAGTTACTGTTATGGCACAAACAAGGACAGACTGTTCTTTTGTGGGGGGAAAAGTTGAGTTACTGTTATAGCACAAACAAGGATGGACTGTTGTTTTGGGGGAGCAAAGCTGAGTTACTATTATGGCACAAACAAGGATGGACTGTTCTTTTGTGGGGAGCAAAGGTGAGTTACTAATATGACAAAAACAAGGATATATTGCTCTTTTTACTCCTCTTGTTTTGCATCCTGCATATTGTTAGTATTTCACATCTCTTGACTGTTTATGTTTCTCTTGTGAGTAATACTGACTGGATACATTTTCTGTTTTATCTGGAAACAACTATTTTGTAGTTATGTGATCCTTATGTGTATTATTCTTCTGTTGCCATTTAGGACACTTACAAGTATACCACCCAGACATGGCAATCCATGGAATCCCCCCCCCCCCCTTCACTGATGTCAAGAACCAGGTGATTGTGGATGGGTTTAGACAGCATGGTGCTTTTCTGCTGGAAAGGTGACAGAGAGATATAACACTTAGGATGTGAATATGGCAGCAAATAGTAAATTATGTCAATGCCATGGGTGGCCATGGCAGGCCATAAGAGCAGGTGCACCACAGGACCACTGAAATTATCTCATTTGGATGGAGACAGAGGGCCATCACCAGGTGGTTACCTAGTGAGGGCCTGCTAGGGAACCACCATTAACCCCTAATGAATATTTCCTGGACATTATTAGAGATCCAGACAGCTCTCAGGAGAGTGTAGTACAGCATGTCCTGGATGTCGGAGCAAAGGTTTCCGAGAGATCAAGCATGTCCCAGGAGGGACTTCCAGGTAGGCTTTGCTATCTGAACAGCTGAATACTGTTGTATAGTAAAACAAATGAGATCAATAAGTTAATTCTGTGTTGCATGTCTTTTTTTTGGGGGGGGGGTTGAAGATTGCTGTAGTTATAAGCTTAGGTTAGAGTTGTCAGCCACATTCATCTTGAAATTATAGATAATGTTCATATAAAGGGGTAAATGTATTACCCCCTGTGTTACTGTTAATTGTGATGATGTTGCCCATATGTCTTGCTTAACTTCTTCCTGGACTATAAAGGAGTATCTCATCTGCAAATAGTAAGGCAAACATTTATGTCAATACTGCTGAGCAATTTAAACAAATATTGTAGTGTGTGATTTTGGTCTTAGGTCTGTTGTGTGTATTGCTGTACTGTGTGTAATAGTGGCACACTGTTAGTTTGTTAGCATATATTGCACTATAATAGTGCAGCTATTAATTTATTCCTGTATTTCTTGCTTTTTATCACAGGTGATCATGACAGTGGGAGTGTGGGCCCTGTGCCACCTAATGTCAGTGTATCAGCAGATTGTGAAGATGATGGTGGCCAAACTGAGGCAGAGTCGGGGGGTGCAGAGGTTGACTGACATGGAGGTTGACATGCAGCCATCCCCTGCATTTCCACCACACACAGCCAGCAGGGCTACACCTACCCAGTCCAGTGAGCCCACAGAATGGATATTAGATAGGTGGATGGCAAGGACATTGATAAGGGAAGTGTGGCTACTGTGGCTTCAGTGTCTATTGAGTCTGGCCATAGCCAAAGTGTGGATGAGGAGCCATGCAAGAGGATTGATAGGGATGCTTGGAGGGGGTCTCCTTTCCCTCCTACAGCTGTTACAGGTGTCTCTTTCTGTGCCGCTCAATGTATGTTTAGCGCCATTATGGAGGCACAGGCATGTTCCCGTAGGTGCTCCAGACAAATGCTCAGGCTTGTGGATGTGGCTTAATATGACATGTGTGACTGCCTCCACTGTGTTGCTAATTCACTGGATCGGATGAATGATACATTGGAATGAGGGGTGTCTGTGATGGACCGAGGGGTGTCTGTCATGGAACAAGCAGTGTCTGTGATAGAACATCTGCTGGGAGGGGAATGGTATCCTCATGGGTGTAGGTCATCCACATCATCTGCTGTCAGCCAATGTGGCCATGCCCAATCATGCTCCCATGGTGACAGTACTTCCACTATCAGTGAGTGTGCTATCCATACCCAGACATGCCAGTCCATTGGGTCATGGTCTTGGGCATCCCTGTGAAGGATCTCATTTAGAGAACATTAGTCACATTCAGGTAGCAGCACTGCATCTGACTGTGGGTGTAGACATGCCAGTGCAACTCCTGGCAGAGCCAGTTCTTTTGGTCAGGGATCACAATGATGAACTGCCACCTCTACCATGCATGGCTCACACTTATCCAGCATACCAAGATGTAGAGTCACAACAGAGCTTGGCTGTGTTCATGCAGACACTCACTCACCAATTTCACCTGGAGGACTCCTAGAGATGCATACAATAGTTATTTATTTTGTCTCACTGGCCATTTGTTGGTTTATCCTTATGTCTGCCTTCTTCTCTTTCTTACTCACACACACTCACCAACAACCTTTTGTGTCAGCCAAGGCTTCCTGCCCTCCCACACAACTCCCTGTGCAAGTGATGATAACTGTGCCATATCCCTGTTTTCCATCTTTTGGATTCAGGAATATAAAAGCTTTGTGTCTGATATTCAGAGTGCATAGCTAACAGTACTTAGTATATCTGCATTTGTGGTGTTGAACTGGTAATTGTACCTTTGACTTATATTGGCCTTGGGAAGTTAGACAGTTGATAGCATCAACATTTTCCAATTTTATAGTGAATGATCTTGTGAGAGTTGTGAAATCAGAAACCTTCTAACTTCTCTCTTTAATCATTTTCCATTACAAATGTATGGTGCTAAACTGAGGGCGTGCAGTGATCATCAGTACATTTGAGAGGTATGACTGTGTGAATCGTTGATGCCTGAGGCCTACTACTCAGTAATGGACACAGATAAGTCAAATAAGTCTCTGCTGTCACATGTTAAGGTAAGTTCTGTACAGATCTCCCACCTTTTCCTAGCTTAACAAACCAATTAAAACAAAGAGTGAGAAGGTCACACTGAAAAACCAATCAGTAAAAATTAAGTGAAAACTCCAGCCAAGCTAGAACTTCCAATGAGTGACCTCCCAAACCTCCTATAACAGAGGCACATGGGATATATGCAAATGACCCTTATGAACATCAGGTGTTTCAGTTATATGGCGATTCTGATTGCCCATGACTTTTACGTTTGAAGTTGTTTTAATGGACAATTTCAGGCCAATAAAGCCAAAACCCACTAGCTATGGATATGCATATTTCGGCCTTATTATGTCCTCATCAGCAGGTTACAGGAGGTTTGGGGGGGTCACTCATTGGAAGTTATAGCTTGGCTGGCATTTTCACTTAGTTTTACTGATTGTTTTTTCAGTGTGACCTTCTCACTCTTCATTTTAATTTGTTAGTTGGGATATTTTTCAGTCACCCTAATGATAATAGACATCAGCTGGGTATAACAACCCTGTGTTTCTTATGCTTAGTCAAACGCTTTGCTTGTGCTATGCTGATGAGGTCATAACAAGGCCGAAATATGCATATCCATAGCTAGTGGGGTTTGGCTTTATTGGCCTGAAATTGTCCATTAAAACGACTTCAAATGTAAAAATCATGGGTAATCAGAATCGCCATATAGCTGAAACACCTGCTGTTCATAAGGGTCATTTGCATATATCCCATGTGCCTCTGTTACAGGAGGTTTGGGAGGTCAATCATTGGAAGTTCTAGCTTGCCTTGAGTTTTCACTTAGCTTAACAAACCAAGCAACTAAATACAAGGATATGCCACACAGTCATATTATTAAACAATACATTCCAGGTTCAGGACGTACCTTGTAAATGCAACAGTTGACACATGTTAGTCCAGGACTGACTTTGTCTTATGCAAGCAGTACTCAGCCAATACATGGGGAGGTAAAGCTTATGTGAGTTTCCTAGCATCAATGTTACTATATGTATGTGAGTAGGAGGAAGGTTTTAGGCCCTTAGGTGGTGAGTGAGTATGCAATGCATTGTCTCTTATCCAATGCAAGGGCATACTAAGCATGCCTATGTCTGCATACACCCGTAGCAGCTGGTCGTTTCCCATTTGACTCCTCATCTGCCTGTGGCTGTGATGACCTTGGCATTTGTGGTGGGATGTGTGCCCCTTCCCCTTGCTGATCCTGCTGAAGGTGTTTTCTCAGGATTATGTTGTGTAGCATGGCACATACTGTGAATATTTCTGTACATGTCCATGGATTGTACCTCAGGGCTCCCCCAGATGTATCAAGGCACTGGAACCATGACTTCAGCAGCCCAGACACATGCTCTGTGATATTTCTTGTTTGAGCGTGTGCCTCATTATGTCATTCTTCCATGGAAGTGTGTGCATTTCTGATAGTTTTCATCAGCCATTGTTCCAGTGCATAACTTGCATCCCCCAGTAAATGCCCCTGTGGGATATCCCCATAGCAAACATCTGGTACAGATGGGAGGTGTGCCAGATATGTGAGTTGTGGTAACTGCCAGGGATGCCAGCACATACTTTCTAGATTATTCTCTTGGCATTGCACATGCCTTGCCATTTGATAAAGTAGTAGCCCTTTCTGTTAATGTAGAGCCTACTCAGTTCCCTGGGTGGTGCCTTAATGTCAACATGTGTGTGCAAACTATGACACTCCCAGCATTTCTCCTGTTGGTCTCTGAAAGGTACCTGTAGCTAAGAGTCTTTATCTCCACTGGAATGGATTCCCCTCAGTTGGATCTGGCTCTGAGTTGAGAATGGCAGAGGTCGCAGACTTCCTCTAGTGTGTCTCTGTCCACCCTGTAGTGCTCCACAATTTCCACATCATGTAGGTTGCGAAAAGTTAAATGGGGCCTGGAAACTATTCTCCTTCTCAATCTAGGCCTATTAGCAGCAGCAGCATTGTGTTCAGCCTGTAGCACATACAAATGAAATAAAACAGTGGTAGCTTCTAACAGTCTGTCTGTGTAGACCTTTCTGTGTCTGTATTTCAAAAGTTTTTAAATCTGTAGGAAAAATGAGCACGGAGTTTACACGGATGCTTCATAACTTGTTGAATAGCTAAATTGTGTTGGATTAGTTAATTATCATGCAAGTCCACTGCTTATGTGGTAATTAGCATGTCACAGTGTTTACCTTGTTTGTACACTGGTGCGCACCTCTACACAGCACTTACTGAATCTAAAATTTGTGCACGCATGTGCGCATCATGCCACGACTCACACACACTGAACAATGACCATGTAGGCTTTTTTGAATCTCCCCATGTCTCTTAGTACATATCTAAGTTGTAATTACAGTCACCTTCATTTTAATACATCTATTTCTATAATTTCTGCCACTTGTCTCATTTTGTAGCAAAGTAACTTATTTTGGCACTTTAGTCTTGCAGCTTTATTTGCAGTTGTGAGATAATTGCAAAGTATTTGAAGCTCTGAGCATTGTTTATTCATCATACTACACTTCTGAATCCATAAGTAGAATTACATTTTGCCTTTTAAGTTGGCCTGAGACTTTAGTCTTGAAGCTTCATTTGCAATTGTAGGAAAATTGTGGACTACTGCAGGATCAGAACCTCATTTAATCATTTTTTAATACATTTTTTTCCATCACTGGTATTACTGGTAAATCTCTGCCTGGTCCAGTGCCTTAGACTGTAGTTTGGATTGCAACTGTAACAATATCACAATTTGTGCTGCAAGATTTGTGCTTCTGTGCTTGTATGGATTTTTACATTCCAGTTTTACTGCTACAGTCTTATATTCTGCTTAGGATCTGCCTGTTTAAAGTTCCATTCCAGTGGCTTTCTGTTTGTTACATTTGCTACTGTGGATAGATTTGAAACTGTTTTCCCCTGTTCTTGTGTCTGCTACATTGTTACAGCCCTCCCAGCCCCCACTGATGCATTAAGTACTGTGCAATAGTGATGGTAGTAAGTATGTAGTGACAAGAGTCTGTCTTGTATAAGGGGAGAGAAAGTGGGAGTTTCTGTACAGCATGCTAAGTTTCTGATGTGTTTTCTTAATATTTAGCTGAATATGAGTATCAAATTTTAGGTGTTTATCAATAGTAACCCCAAGAAGTTTAGCAAAAGGAACAACTTCTATAGTCGAGTTGGCATGGCTGATAATACTGAAAGAGGTTTTGTCGAGAGGGAGGGATTTTGAGGGAGAGAATAGTTGAATTTTAGATTTGCCGGCATTCTGAGAGAGGTGGTTTTGAAGCATCCAGTTCTCAGTAGTTGAGAAGGCAATTTGAGTTTTGTTTGGAGCTTGGGGAGGTTAGAAGCAGAGAAGACTAAAGTTGAGTCATCTGCATATTGTACTATCTTAGAGTCAGGAATGGCTGCATGGAAATCATTAATAAATATATTAAAGTTCATTGGACCGAATATGGATCCCTGGAGTACCCTGGTACCGGGGTAGTAAGAAGGCTGAGGTACAGGTTTTCCATTCCATAGCCTGAGATCTGTCAGAGAGGAAGCTGCTGAACCAGGTAAGGGTTTTTTGAGAGAGATTAACGTTAGAAAGGTGGTTTAGGAGGTGGGTATGGGAGACTGTGTCAAAATCCCTGGAGAGGTCAAGAAGGACTGTGGATACAAGTTCTCCAGAGTCACAGGCATGGTTTACTATGACTAGGAAAGAGAGAAGAGCAGTTATTGTGCTATGGCCAGGACATAAACCATGTTGTGTAGGGGTGAGGAGTTGGTTGTTGATAAGGAAAGGCATGAGCTGGAGGTGGATGCATTTTTCAAGAATTTTTGAAATTGGGGAGAGAATGGCTATGGGCCTCCTTTGTGTAGGGGTAGGATAAAGGCTGCATGCCACAGTTTGGGGACATATGATTCCTGTATGGATTTATTAATGAGAATGCTAATGGGGATGGCGATACTGTCTGCCGCAGGTTCTAGAAAGAGTGAGAGGATATTGTCAGGGGCATTGGAGCATGGCCTAAGCTTAGAGATAAGTTTTTTTATATGTATGAGGTAGAGATGGGTTTGAGATGAAATATGGAAGGAGTGTTAGGGATGGAAGGCTGGGTAGAGGGTTTGAGTTGGGTGGAGGGGTTGTGGTTTGGGAAGGTCTTGGTGATTTCTGCTATGGAGTTAGTAAAGAAGGAGTTGAACAGAGTAACTATTTCTGGGTCAGATTTACTGGTGTCAGGGCAAGGATTGTTTTTGGTTCCTGGGTTCAGAAGAGAGTTGATGGAGTTCCAGAACTGTTTGGGTTTTTTTTTTTGGAATGATTAGACTGGAGTTTAGTATAGTAAGATTTTTTTATCTTTAAAATTTGTTTTTTGGCTAGGTTGCAGAGTTGCTTATATTTTAGAAGGTTGTGAGGGTGCTTATTGTGATGGTAAAGTTTCCAGGTCTTGTCTCTTTGTTGCACAAGTGCTTTGGTATCTTTAGTTAGCCATGGGGTGGAGTTGTTTTTTATAAGTTCTTATCAACATGAAAATAAAACTAAACCAGTCACCAAAAGTCTTGAATACTATAAGCTCCACACTGAGAACTGGACAATATAACGCAATCTTATAAAAACAAAATATTTATTTAACAGGTTTAGTGCTTTCATACCTGAAATAAAACTGAGACTTCATCAGAAAAAATACCAGCTTCACACCAATTCTTTTATATACAATGTCATTAACGCATTAAATTCAATTCAATTAAATTAACCAATTATCCCAACAGTGAAATGAGCATAACAAAGCCAAACATCACATAAAAACACACTAAAAAATCGTAAATATTTCTACTAATAACTAACAAACAGGCATTTTACATTAGCAATTATTAAATATAAGACATACTAAAACAATGAAATATCTAAAGCTCTCTTTTTTAATATTGGTAACAATGAAAAATGTTCATTAAGCCCTGGACTGACAGTAGCATTCAACTTAATAATCCAAAATAGTTCCCTTAATTCTATCTGAAGTTCCCACCGCCTTCCCCTTGGACTCTATGGCACTACTTCCAGGATCCCAAATTTAAATTTGGTAAAGCCCTGGCAAACTAGAGTATGTTTATATAAAGCATTATTCAAATTTCCTTTTGAAATCGCATATATATGCTCATATATTCTGGATCTCAGTTTTCTTTCTGTTTTCCCACATAATTTCCACAGGCTTGACAAACAGAAATGTAAATCACTCTCTTAGTATTACAATTACCTCTTTTTAACCTAACATTTAATTCCTTTCAAATTTATACTATCTACATCTAAGATGAAAGGACATTGCTTACAACTACCACACTTAGTTGTGCCTTTCATAGTCAAAGGGAGTATACATAAACATGCAAATATTTGAGATTTTTCCCAGTTTTATAAATGAATGCTGATCCTTGGCCCAAGAAGTCCATTATTTCCAAATTACCTTTAAAACTATTCCAAGTTTTGGTCATAATTTCTCTAATTTCTTTTTCCTCTAACCCATAGGGAATAACCATACTCATGTTAAACTTAAGATGTCTAACCATGGTGTTCCTAAGGGGATCAACCCCATCATCAATTCCTAGGTGTGATTTGTGCTTGGTATCCCACCCTGCTGCCACCTCCTCCGTGATGGAAGTTAATTAAAGGATAAGCTCTGTCCTTAAATATTTCTGTGATGTTTACCATTTCTAAATTAAAATTGTCTAAATCTGAACACATCCTGGCTGCCCTTACTAATTGACCTTTAAAAATATTTCTCTTTGTATGTTCAGGGTGGTGACTGAGAAAGTCAAAATAACTATTAAAAATGTCTCTTTTCTAAAGACCTTAGAAACAGAAGACCCCTTAATTCTATCCTTATAAAGGGTCACATCCAGATAATCTATGGTAGTGTCTGAAAATGTGAAAGTGAATTTAAAATATGTACAAACTTTGTTCAAGTATTCTGCAAACTGTGTTGGTACTAAGGAAGCTTCTTACCAAAGAATAAAAATATCATCCAAAAAACAAAAGTAGGAAAACCAAAATTGACTGCATGAAGCTCCAAATACATGTTTAGATTCCCAAGCATATAAAATGAGGTTGGCATAAATGGGTGCACAGCTGGCACCCATTGCCACCCCTTTTATTTGTTTGAAATATTACCCCTCAAAAGGTGAAAAAAATATTTGACAAAAGATATTCCAAGGTAACCATGATAAAATTGTAAAATAATAAATTTAACCACGGTGTCACTAAACAAAGTGAGCTCTCCAATGGTATCATAAAACAGTTCCAACCCTTCTTGATGAGGGATTGGTGTAAAACGATTGACAGCATTGACTGTTGGAAAACAACAATTCTCTGTGTACCAACTCCCATTGATTTTGGTTAGGAAATCCCAAGAATCTTTTAATAAATAGTGAATTGGTTTCAAAGATTCCTCAAGAAGCCTATAGATAAAATACTTAGGGAATGTGTTGAACTATTTTGTGCTGAAATAATAATTCTAGAAGGGGGATGTGGTATGTTTTTATGGACTTTTGGAATTCCAGTTGCTGTAGGTATCAATGGGTAGTCTGTTTTTAGAAAGTTACACACCTCTTCAGAAATAACACCTTGAAATAAGGTGTCTTCCAAAAATAATTTAGTTTTCTTATGCACCAGGAACACTTAATTCCTGGAGGAATGATAATTTTAATGTAAAATGCCTGTTTGTTAGTTTTTAGTAGAAAATACTTATGACTTTTTAGTGTTTTTTATGTGATGTCTTGCTTTGTTATGCTGATTTCAATGTGGGATTAATTGGTTCACTTTAACTTAATTGAATTTAATGTGTTAATGACATTGTATATAAAAGAATTGGTGTGGAGCTGGTGTTTGTTCTGATGAAGTCCCAGTTTTTGTTTCAGGGATGAAAGCGCAAAACCTTTTAAATAAATATTTTGTTTTTGTAAGATTGCGTTATATTGTTCAGTTCTCAGTGTGGAGCTTATAGTGTTTAAGACTCCTGGTGACTAGTTTAGTTTTATTTTCTTGGTTCTCCTTTACGGTACCGTTAAATCGGGCTGTGTTTCTCAGTTTTTACTTTCGTTTGGTTGGGTTTAGAACATGGCGGATACCAGAACAGGGATCCTTGATTAAATCACTTTCAAAGCAATTGTTTTGTTTATTTTTGAGTATGGCACAGAATAAAGGGAAATAATCAGGCCAACAAGAAATTCTTTTAGGATGTGACAACCACTCCGCTAGTGATAGTCCTAGGACTGAAGGTGATTTAACTCAACTCATCGCTCTCAGCAAGTAGACAAGCTGGATAAAAAGGTAGAACAACTACAAGTCCCACAATCCTCTGAGGCAGAGCAGGGTACAGACTACAACTTCTCTAACATCAGATTAGCTAATCAAGATAATTTCACAGAAACTGTGATTGAGGAAGAGATAACTGTTCAATAGCCTCATTCAAACAATATGAAGCAAAAGCAAAGGGATTTAAATGGACTTAACTTTATGGAGTGGATTCAGAAGGAGGTTTCTTTCCAAAATTCACTGAACAATTATATATCGTGGTAGCCTCCTAAGACTTGCAATTACAAAATGAGAGAGTTTGAGTCTAATTTATTTAAGGTACATAATCTACAGTGTGAAAATTTGTATCTTGGTAAAAGCCTTAAGAATAAGCATGTACCTAAAGGTTTAAGACTATTTAAGTTTCTGAATGGTATTCAGCTTGGTGACTGTGATTTGGATGAACTATTTTCAATGTTTGACCATTTTAGAGTCAAACTTATGGATTTTGTTATTACAACTAACAATGTAAGTATTAATAAACTATTAGAAGAGCTGGACAAACTTAATTGTGAAATTTTGAATGATTTATTGTTTGAAAGTAATGCTAAGAGATATGACAGTATTTTTGATAGAGCAGAGAAGAATGTTAAAATTAATTTAGAGTGAAAATGAAAGAAAATGAGTAGAGATGATATTATTTGAAAAAATATATATCCAGTTCCAAAGTCTTATTTCTCCAAGTTCTTGGATATTTCCGGGGATATTTCACATACTAGAGATAAAAGGGATGTGTATGAGGGTGGTTTTGATTCTTATAATGAAATCCAACAGGGGTATGAAGTAGGGGACCAAGATTATGACACTAATTATCCCCCACTTAGGAGATCTGAGTGCACTGAGAACAGGAATAAACAGAAAGGTTTTTTTACCGCAGGCCCAGTCCCCAAAGGGTATGAGGGGAGGGGCAGAGGGTGCTCATGGCAGAACTAATACAAATAAATCAATTTGGCAGTAATTTGAATGAGACACTAGTTTCTACCTATGGAGGTATATTAAATTCCTACCAAGGTTTTAGTATATTTAAATACATTAATTTTGCTATTAATGAGACTTTTTTCACCCTTTTTAAAAATTTGTACCCTCATTTAAAATGGGGATAGTAGATGTGATAACTGGATTAAAATTATTTACTTGAAAAATTAAACTTCCAAATTATGTTTAAAGAACAAATAGACTATAACAGTGATATTGGGAGCAACCTGATGATTAAGAAAATAATTGTTTTAACCTCCCATTACACCCTTTAATACAAGCTTTTGAAATAGAATGTGAGACTGAGATTTATTCAATAGTTGGTAATGGTACAAACAGAAAAAGTAGACGATATAATCTTGCAAGGGATGAGCACAAATTAATGAGTGATTTAAGACAGAATGAGTCCCTAAGAATTGTAAAACCAGATAAGGGTGGGGGAGATTGTTATTTTTGATAAAACAGACTATGTTAATCAACTTTTCAGTTTATTTTCTGACACTATGAAATACATGTTTTCCTCCAGGAATGAAGTGTTCCTGGCGCATAAGAAAATTCAATTATTTTTGGAAGACTCCTTATTTCAACGTGTTACTTCTGAAGAGTTGTTTAACTTTCTAAAAACAGATTACCAATTGATACCTACAGTGTTTGGAATTCCAAAAGTCCATAAAGACATGCATCATCCCCCTTTTAGAATTCTTATTTTAGCAGAAAATAGTTCAACACATTCCTTAAGTGTTTTTATCTATAGGCTTCTTAAGGAATCTTTGAAACCAATTCACAATTTATTAAAAGATTCTTGGGATTTCCTAACAAAAATCAATGGGAGTTGGTACACAGAGAATTGTTGTTTTTCAATAGTTGATGTTGTAGATCTTTTTACATCAGTCCCTCATCAAGAAGAGTTAGAACTGTTTTATGATTCCATTAGAGAGCTCACTTTCTTTACTGACATCATGATTAATTTTATCATGGTTCATTCTTCTTTCGGCTTTTTCCGGTTAGGGGTCGCCACAGCAGAACTCTGGTCCACTAATGATTGGCAGTAGATTTTTATGGTGCCAAGGTGCCAGCCTGATGCCCAACCTTCAACGAAGGCATGCCCATTCACGCATGTCTTTCGAACACCACTCGACAGTGGGGAGGACATGCAGTCATGGTTACTATGGAATATATTTCATCAAATAATTTTTTCACCTTTGAGGGAGAATACTTCAGACAAATAAAAGGGATGGCAATGGGTGCCAGCTGTGCACCCATTTATGCCAACCTTGTTTTATATACTTGGGAATCTAAACATATATTTGGAACTTTATACAGTCAATCTTGGTTTCTTTGGAAAGAAGCTTCCTTAGTACCAATACAGTTTGTAGAATACTTGAACAAAGTTTGTACATATATTAAATTCACTTTCACATTTTCAGACACTACCATACATTATCTGGATGTGACCCTTTATAAGGATAGAATTAAGGGGTCTTTTGTTTCTAAGGTCTTTAGAAAAGAGACTTTTTCTAATAATTATTTGGACTTTCACAGTCACCACCTTGGACATACAAAGATAAATATTTTTAAAGGTCAATTAGTAAGGGCAGCCAGGATGTGTTCAGATTTAGACAATTTTAATTTGGAAATGGTAACAATCACAGAAATGTTTAAGGACAGAGATTATCCTTTAAAATTATTAACTTCCATCACCGAGGAGGTTGTAGCAGGGTGGGGTACCAAGTATAAACCACTCCTAGGAAGTGATGGTGGGGGTTGATCACATTAGGAATACCTAAGTTTAACATGTGTATTTTTATTCCCCATGGGTAGGTGGAAACAGAAATTAGAGGAATTATGACCAAAACTTGGAATATTTTTAAAGGTAATTTGGAAATAATAGACTTATTGTGTCAAGGACCAGGGTTCATTTATAAAACTGGGAGAAATCTCAAATATTTGTTTGAACATGTTTATGTATACCCCCTTTGACTATGAAAGGCACGACTAAATGTGGTAGTTTTAAGCAATGTCATTTCATCTTAGATGTAGATAGTATAAATTTGAAAGGAATTACACACAATGTTGGGTTGAAAAAAGGTAACTGTAATACTAAGGGAGTGATTTACATTTCTGTTTGTGAAGCCTGTGGAAATTATTATGTGGGAAAACAGAAAGAAGATTGACATCCAGAATCTATGAGCATATATAAGCTATTTCAAAAGGGATTTTGAATAATGCTTTATATAAATATACCCTAGTTTGCCAGGGCTTTATTAAATTTAAATTTGGGATCCTGAAAGTAGTGCCAGGAGGGTGGTGGGAACTTCAGATAGAATTAAGGGAACTATTTTGGATTATTGAATGCTACCGTCAATCCAGAATGTAACAAAAAATGTTCATTGTTGCCAATATTAAAAAAGAGAGCTTTAAATATTTAATTGTTTTAGTAGGTCTTATATTTAATCATTTTAATGTAAAATGTCTGTTAGTTTTTTGTAGAAAATATTTATGATTTTTGTGTGTTTTTATGTGATGTCTGGCTTTATTATACTCATTCAACTTGGGGTTAATTGGTGTATTTTAATTTAATTTAACTGAATTTAATGCATTAATGACATTGTATATAAAAGAATTGGTGTAGAGCTGGTATTTTGTTCTGATGAAGTCCCAGTTTTGTTTCAGGGATGAAAGCACTAAACCTGTTAAATAAATATTTTGTTTTTATAAGATTGTGTTACATTGTCCAGTTCTCAGTGTAGACCTTATAGTGTTCAAGACCCTTGGTGACCAGTTTAGTTTTATTTTCTTGGTTCTCCTTTACGGTACCATTCAAATGGGTTGTGTTTCACACTTATCTACTTGGACTGGGATCAGTCAGCATTAAATCCAATACCATTTACCTAGGTGATGTAAACTATCCAGCTATAAGCTGGGAAACCTACACCATTACTAGTGCACAAGCACAGAAATTCCCTTTCAATGCAAATACTCTGGAAAACTTAGTCGGTGTACCCACTAAGAAGAGCAAAATCTTTGATCTTGTTCTTACTAATATGGGGATATCTTGCATATCTTCATCATATGTTAGGTCTGACCATAAAACCATCTCTTTCAAAACAAAATTGAAACCAGCAACACCTTCCACTCAATGTACCTTTAGAAATTTCTCTAAGACAAACTACCTACTCCTAACTGATACATGCCTAGGTGCAGCTTTACCTCTTGGAAACAAGTACAACATAATTCCCAGTAGCAACCCCCCCCCCCCCCCAGAGGTGGAACTATGAGATATCAGCAACCTTTACAAGAAAAGGAAGATCATTTTGACCAAAAGTAAGAAGAGTAATACCCAGAATGGTAGGGCCCTTATCACTGAGATAAAGAAGCAACACAGGAGCTTAATAAAATATAGCAAAGCCAACTTTGAAGCTAAGATACCCACCCAAGCCCAAAGACAATCACAAGGCCTTTTTTAGTTAAGTTTGTAAACTCAGAAACGAGACACAATCCAGTAAAGCTCTGAGATGATTATAAGTGATGTTGCATATACTGAGGCCTAGTGGCTAACAAATTCAGGTCAAACTTTATGCCTATCTCATCTTCATCAGTCACACAAGATATACCCAAAACTGACACACCTCCAGCTATCACAAGTGCTAGCAAAAGCCAAACATACTGCATTGATGGGCCCTAGCAATATCCATGGATGCAGCTTATATAGCATGAAGGATGATTTAGCCAACCTCCCAACAACAACACTGTTGCATAAAAGGGGTGCTCCAGAAAGTCAATCCGAGAAAGGAGGCCAGTCCAGATAATATCTTGGGTAAGGTGTTAAAGAGCTGAGCAGACCAACTATGTACAGTAGTCATGGATATATTTAACTCCTCACTTGGCCTAGCAAAGCTCCCTTCATGTTATAAAGCAACAAATATCATCTCTCTACCCAAAAAAGCCTCACCTTTCAGCTTGAACAACTTCAGGTCTGTTGCACTAACATCCACAGTTAGGAAATGTTTTGAAAGGCTACTCAAGAAACACCTGTCTGTGGAACTACCATCAACTTTTGATCCAATGCAGTTTGCCTACATAGAAAACAGATCCATGGCTGTGCAATAGTGGTTGCATTGCATCTTGCTCTTGAGTATCTGGAGAGCAAGGACAGCTATGTGCGAATGCTATTCATTGACTTCAGCTCAGCATTTAACACAGTTGTCCCTATGCAATTGATTAATAGGCTAGTACATCTGGGCATCAGCAAACACCTCTGCAATTGGGTGCTGAACTTTTTGATAAACAGGCCACAGAACATTTGTGAGGGCAAAAATATTTCTAGGAGCATAACACTCAACACTTGTGTTCCTCAGGGTTGCATCCTTAGCCCCCTATTGTTTAGTATGCTAACCCATGACTGCACAGCAAACTTCAGTCTAAATCATATCATCAAGTTTGCTTATGACACCACAGTTGTGGGTCTCATCAGGAGAGAGGATGAGAGTGCATACAAAGAAGAGGTTAACACACTGATTGCCTGGTGTGCAAGAAACAACCTTGGCCTGAATTAAAGTAAAACAAAAGAAATCATTGTAGACTACAGGAAGAGGTAAACACTCCATACACCCCACTCCTGATCAATGGAGAGCTGGTGGAAAGGGTAAGCAGTACCAGATTCCTCAGAGTTCATATCTCTGATGATATCTCTTGGTCCAGGAACACCTGCCACATAGTGAAAAAAAGTACATCAACATCTCCAGTTTTTGAGAAGACTTAAAAAGGTGAAACTACCAATGTCAGCATTTTCCACCTTGTAAAGAACAGCAATTGAAAGCATCCTAACATCCAGTTTTTCCAGTTTTTTGATATGGTACAGGAGCTGTTCTGTTGCATATAAGAAATCCCTGCAGAGTGGTGAGAGTTGCTATGAGGATAACTGGCATTAGTCTACCCACAATCCAGGATCTTTATACATTGAGGAGCCTAAAGAGAGCCACCAAAATATTAAATTATGCAACTCATCCTGCAAAAAGTCTGTTTATGAGCCTGTCAGTGGGTAAAATATGCCACAGTATTCAATGTAGGACAACTAGATTGAAAGACAGTTTTTATCCAAAGGTGATCAGACTTCTTAACTCCAACATTAGGTCTGATCAATGACAGGCAGGATGTTGAGACTTTCTATTCAGTGTGAGATATTATTTTATCTATTATTTATTAAGCCCAGCCAACCATTATAATTTACAGTATTAACCCAGATGCAATATTTTTCTCTTCAGCTGCTACTGCTATGTGCTTGTTCACCCATAATGTGGTACATGATTCATGTGCAATACTATTACTTTCTGCTAGATGTGTGTTTTTAGTATCTTAACTCATTCACTCCGGAGCAGCTCAGGAAAAGCTGCCTGCTTAATTCCACCATAGGAACAACAGTGCAGCCTGAGCTCATTTTCAGAAAATCCATTTGTAATACCATACAAAAAACAAATGTTCATAACTCTTTAACTATAAGAGCTAGACTAAAAATGTAAACATGAAAGTTGTTCAGCAGACACTGACCTTTCCAACAGTGTAAATGCTGATAGTGTATATCAAAGTCATTATCAAATATTTGGCAAGAAATGCTGATATTGTGCATATTTTTTACCTTTTTTGGAAAAATAAAGCATAATATCTTGGTCAATGTACCATGCAGACCCATACAATTTGAATGTAATTTGTTAGTATGAATGTCAGCTTTAAAGTGATACCTTAACCATTACTGTGTGATGTTCATTTCTTGAGATATTCACAGAAATATGATTAATATATTATTTTTCATAATTGATAAATAAACAAATCATAATATCTCATCACCTGTAACAGACAGAGCCTACATATCAGTGTAGAAGTTGTGCATCTGAATGTCAGTTTCAAAATGATGCATTATTTGTGTGATCACCATACTCCCTTACAAAGATATGGGCATAATAATGAAAAGTATTGTAAATGCATAATTTTCATAATCGTACAAGACTAAACAAACTGTGATATCTGTAGATGTGTAGAGTGCACAGACACAGTTCTTTTACCATGTTGTAAGGAGTAACACTGTCTTCAAAATGAGGTATTACTTGGCACACTGACATGCTCCCTTGCAAAGTTATTTAGCAAAATATGAAAAAAAAATCATAATTTCCATAACCTAAGTCCGAAACAAACTTTGATATTTGCACATGAGTACAACATACAGGCACCATTCTTTTACCATTTTAGAATTATCAATACTGTTTTCAAAATGAGGTATTACTTAGCACATTCAGATGTTCCCTTGCAAAGTTATTTACCAAAATATGAAAAAAATCATAATTTCCATAACCTAAGTCCGAAACAAACATTGATATCTGCACATGTGTACAACATACAGGCCCAATTCTTTCACATGTTGGAACTATCAATACTATACATATACACATGCAATACATATTCGATTGTACATGCTAGCACTCTCCTGAAACAGTTGTTCTTTCTCAACATCTTCACCAGCTTCTTGCCACAGTTATTTGCCAAACTCATAAAAACATATTTTACACAATACATTTCATAACAGAGTTTTACTTACCATACTGGTCCCTACTTGGTCATGCATGTTTTCCATTCTTCTCACAAGCTGCATATTGCCAATCCTGCATAGCTCTCCTCACGCCATTGTGGAAGTCAGTCAAGAACAAGGCAATGCCTTCCTCAGTTAGGTAAATGCCATCCCTTCTGAACAGGTGAACATCTTTTGTGGTGATGCTGTCAGGACAGATTGTAGATCCACCGACCCTGTGTATCAAGCCATGCATGAACCCATTCTGTAAACATCTGGCATTGTGCATTGCCCATTGACAGTTTGCTGTTTTCCACATCTGTTGAGGAATTATGTCAGACCACACAAAATGACAACGTGGCCACCATGACTGCAGGTGTTCAAAAATTGCTCTGATTTGAAGCCGCAGCCTTCCGAGTGGTTGACTGATGAAATCATTCCCTACAATGTGCAGCACAAGGATGTCGAGCTCAAGGTAGATGGAACACTTCTCTTCCAACAACTGCAGAACTCTGCTTCAATGCATACCTCTTCTTGCAATCCAGTATACCTTCACACTGGATGTGGGGAAGCTCAAGTTGTACTGGTTTTCAGTTATGGAGGCATGGCTGGCAGCCCAGTGAATGTAGGAATGGCCACATACCCACACTCTCACTTGTCGTTCTCCTGCTCATGAAGCCATGTCAGTGTCAGAAGGTAGACGAACCTACACAGGAAAGAAAATGCAAACAGATTACTACTGATGTTTGACAGATCTATTGGAAAAGTACATATATAGGTATATCATAATGCATTACCTGGTTAGACCATCCAAATCTTCACTCCTATCCACAGGGGCATTATTCTTTTCATAAGGTACTTAAGTGGTGATGACGCTGCGGAGGTACATACCTACCACCCGTGAAAACACAAAATTACACACAACGACTGACAAGGGGGCACAGAAAGGGCACATGTAAAAATAAATTAATATGCCTAGGACAGGCACGGGACTTCAGGCCGTGGGCGTCTGAAGTGTCCCATACCTGTGCTGGCTACCCACTCAGACTGCTGGTAGCAGCAATGACTCCTGATTGCATGCAGTGCCAGCACTCTGCCTTACCTCTGCCTTTTCCATTTACATGTGTCCTTTCGGCAATGGTCATAAGTAATCAAAGGGGGGAGCTAATGTAAAGGGTCTTGCCCTGACCTACATACATTTACTACACCTGAAGGGAGGGAGACTGAGTGGAGAGCTCAACCAAGACAACATGTGAAAAGACTAAGACTGCCCCAGGCTTTGTCTTTTTGCATGTGTCCTTTCCCGGAGGGAAACACTGCATCACAGTGGCAGCCCTGAGGCCATTTCTACCTAGGACAGCAGCACTATGGGACTGAGCTGAAGAGTCTCCAAGTTCCTAACTGCAATCCAGGTTGATCACAAGATCCATGGATGGCTGGGTATGCCCCCCGTGATGCACCCACCAACACAAGAGAAGTTGGCATAAATCTCTGAAGAGGAACCTTCCTGACCTTGGTGCATAAGGACTTGGCCAGTACTGACAAGGGGGCACAGAAAGGGCACATGTAAATCCCCTCTAAATGAACTACAGACAATGTATGCACAGAAAGGACACATGTAAATCCCGTAAATCCCCTCTAAATGAACTACAGACAATGTATGCACAGAAAGGACACGTAAATCACCTAATGAACTACAGACAATGTATGCAGATGCATCACCCTATCTCCCAAGAGAGGCCACTGCCATACTGATATTCATGTGTATATGTGCAAGTACATTATGTACATACATATATATCGATATACACACATATATGCACAGATATATATATACAGGAAAAAACATCAGAGGTTTTGGAGGATAGCTAGTTGATGAAGAATGGAGCGGGTGGCTTGCAATGACTACAAATAGAGAAAAAACACAATCTGGCTTGTGCATTCATCAAAGTGATAACGACTTCTACTTAAGTGAGTAACAGTGACAGCAGCTGAGACTTTTACCAGAAAAGTGATAATAACTCACTGCTGTATTGTAACTGCACTTATTACTAATGTGATAATGACCTTCCTTTCAGTACTGCAAATTTATGCATGCTCAGACAAAGGTGATAATTGCTGCACATAACCTGTTGACTAGGCATTCATTATATTACCTTGTGCAGCTGTTGTGTAACACAGATTCATTATCAGTAAGGAGAACACCTGAGTAATTCAGTAAAATAGTATAACACTTACATATTACTGAGCCCTTCCTCCCACCTAAATTCCACACATGACTGAAAAAGCCAGGAAAAATGCATAAAAAATATGGTAGCTCCATGCTGGCAGTTGTCAACAAGTGATAACTTTTATCTCACTCATGCAGCTACTAATCACAAATAGAATAATACAAGCAGAAGTGATTTCTTGTCTGCTTATTTTACATTACACTATTAATTAGTCAATGGTGTATCTGATGTCTTATATGCTGGAATATTACAGTATAATTACATTTCTGTGCTGTACTCTAAGTAATGTAACCATATGTAATTTTCAGACTTAATTTCTGTTTCCCCAGTAACCCCTCCAGTTGTTTGCATTGTGTATGCACAAGCACCAAAATGGCACAATAAACTATTTTGCCCAGCGTGATTTCAGCAGTCAGACCATGTATACACAAGCACTTCCCTGATATACAATTAATTATTTCCCCAAGCAACATCCTCATTAGTATGTCCAGTTATACATGCATCTAAATAAAACATTTCACCAAACAAGCCTTCAGTAACATTTCCTAGTATGTACTACCACCAGCATGAACACTTCACCCAAGCAACCCCTTCAGTAGAATGTTGAGGAATGCACAATCACCAAACTTAAACGCGTACCCAAAAGAAACGCGTGTAACATTTCCTAGTATGCACAACCACCAAAATGAAGCATTCACCCAAGTGAACCCTTCAATATAATGTATGCACAGGCACCAGAATGAAAGATTTTCCCTAAACAACCATTCAGTAAAATTTCCTCCTATGTAAAAGCACCAACAGGAAAATCATCAACCAAAGTATAATGTCTCTTGGACAGTTGAAAGTTATGTGCAGTCATCAGTAAAATTATAAAAAATGGATGTAGGACATGTACCCTTCCTTTCTTCAAAATTTTAAGTCACCCCAGTTCAGATCTCATTTATGACAGATTTGCTGTAATGATCACCACTGTTACAAAAAGAACTTTTGGTGGGGTGGCTGCCCGTCACCTGACTGCGCAAGATATTCACATTCACAACAGCAACATGGATTTCTCACTCTGCTTTCTACACTATAGGGCTGAAGAGAAGCTTTTAAATTAATGAAGCTTTGAAAGGTTTAGAATGGTCATCCCTTTAGAATGGTCATCCCTTGTACAGGAAGCTTATTTTCCCTTTAATTCTACAAATTAGCACTTCCTGCTTTGTAGCCTCTGCCAGAGGGCAGTGAACTGTTAAAAGAAACATGCTGTCCCTTTGACTTAGACCAGCTGACCATTGGGTACACAAGCCTATTCTCCCCTCCAAGCCTAACCTGCCAGTTTTCAATTGTATATTTATCGCTCCTGAGTTACATCATTTTAGCAATAGCTTAGCATTCCAGCCTTCTGATGAAAACAGGTGAAGGGGTTTGTGTCACTGATCTGGTGACTTTAACTGCATCCTCCTTTAGGGTTATATCCTTCAATAGCTGAGGACATTTAGAGTGTAAGAATATTGCCTGCCATTTGTAGTATATAGACACGTGTTTATTATGTGTGTGTGTGTGTGTGTGTGTGTGTGTGTGTGTGTGTGTGTGTGTGTGTGTGTGTGTGTGTGTGTGTGTGTGTGTATATATATATATATATATATATATATATATATATATATATATATATATATATATGGGTGTGTGTGTGTGTGTGTGTGTGTGTGTGTGTGTCTTACATTTTTCAACCTTGTACACTGACTAGGTAATAGACACAGTGTACTGATTTCATCTTTGTGTGACTCCATCACTTTGTTTGCACAATGGGCCTTGTTTGTGTGTATGACACCAAAAGCCAAGTCTTATCTCAAAACAAAAGATTTTTTTTATCTTCAAAATCAATATGCTGGTGAGAAAGGCTCGGAGCTTCCTTGAATAAAGATTTGCCCTGGTTTGCTTTCTTGAATGCACTGTGTCCTGCCTTCACCACATATAAATTTGTTTACGGGTTTGCTTTCTTGAATGCACTGTATCTTGCCTTCACCACATATAAATTTGTTTACGGGTTTGCTTTCTTGAATGCACTGTGTCCTGCCTTCACCACATATAAATTTGTTTACGGCTGTAGTACAGCTCATACTTGTATCAAAAATGTTGTTTTTGGTACAAGAGAAAATGGTTACTTTCTCACGGCATGAATTCAATTCAAACATAAAAGTAACTACATGTATTTTTTTCTTAATTCATTACTGCGCAGTTATCACAACCTTTACTTGTATTACAGATTAAAGAATCTTAAGTCACTGAAAAATAATAAGCTGGAAGCCTGTACACCTGCCTTTGAATTCTACATATAGAATGTGTAAACAGCATATAGGCTCAGTATTGCTGGTGTGGTCCACATGTCCCCTTTATGTCGGTGTGGGGTTTCTTCAGGTACTCTGGTTTCCTTCACGCCTCTGAAAAAAAAAATGTACAGCTTGGCTGGCAACTCCAAACTGTCTATGTACATTGCATTTTCCCTTGTAGCCATTCAGTGGCCAAGAAAGATTAGGTAACTTACCTGGTTAACAAAGCCCAAAGGTATGGATGTGGTTAGAAAATAAATTAAATAAAAGATGATCCTGAGCAACTCTCATTTATTCAGTAAGATTCTGGCTTCTCTGAAGAAATAAACCTTAGGAATGTGACTTATTATTCAGGTCAGTAAAACAAAATAAAATCCAAAATGCAGCTAAATTAATGAATGCTCTTTACAGAATGCATGATTTGAATTACCTGGCATACCTCTTAGCAAAAAAAAAAATCTATACAAAGCCAAAAATAATGGAGGGAGGGCAAAGCCCCAGAAATGGGGACAAATTTTAAATATTGCTCTCAAAAGCTTAGAATGTGACTAGAGTAAAAGGTATTGTGTTAGCTTGCATTTTCTGAGGGATATGAAGATCGAAGCTCAAATGCCTGCCATTATTTAGTGACTTCAGTCCTCACTGATTTGCCACAAAAATCCAGAAAACCACACATTTTATGAGGAACAGACTAAAACTAAGAGACAAAAATCTGGACATTCTTTGAAAGCCTGGACAGTTGAGAGGTACGATTGATTTGCTGCAAGGTCTCTATTGTTAACAAACTTCCTGAACTATGCTTTCAGACCATGAAACTTTCAACATGACTTTTGACAGGGAAGGAATGAATATTGTTCTTAAATGTTATTTTATTTTGGAGTGTTACAAGGGAGTAGCCCAAAACAGGCATACACATACATGCCCAGCTGACACAGTCTCTCTCTCTCTCTCTCTCTCTCTCTCTCTCTCTCTCTCTGCTTTTTTTTTTCTGAATTCCCCACCCCCACTGCTTCCAACACTGTATTAGTCTCACTGCTATTATTCTGCTATGTTAATCCATATATCAGACTAGTTGCCTCCTCTTTCTCACAAATGCTGCAACCCATGGTCATGCCAATTAATACCTCCAACAAAGTGTATATTACCAGAAAAAAAAAAAGACAACGGTCCTATCTACACCGTACTGCTAGCAAAACTGCACTTTTACTGTGAAGTACACAGAATAAACTTTTTAAGTTATAGTAATAAATCGCACACTGAAAACATCAAGCAAAATGAAAAATTACTTAAATTTCTACAAAATCTTTTGAACACAGTTTAAAAAAAATCACCTACTTATTGAGCGAAACTCAAAGCTTGACTTTGGACACATTATGTAGGGCAGTGTGGCACCTAGAACATGTTTGTGCAGTACTGATACATTTAGTCTAAACATGTATTACGACTTCACCTCAGCTCAAAATACAAGATGCAACTTAATCAAGAGCCAGAGATATGCTAAAGTAATGATGTGACAGAGTCCATTATTTGCCACTGTGATGAGATGCTTAAACTGCGTTATAACAGCGTTATGGAAACCCTTGCATATCAGCCAAGTAAATATCAGTGGGGAGATACGGCAGCTAAGCTAAAATCGCATATCCTACTTTTCTATAAAATGATGGCAGTCTAAATTGACAGTACACAATACTGCTTCCACCCCCCCAAAAAAAATACATCTGCCTTAAAATTCAAAGCCAAAGCCATTACTTTAAAAAAACAACGTGCCTCCAACAATCAAGGACTACTGTCAGTTCAGAAAAAAATATCTAAAGTGCTCCTAGTACACAGAATGGAACCCCTCATTTATGTCTCCCTCCCCCACCCAGGCCAGCAGAGCAATAGCACAATAAGTAATACTTTACCGCTTCAATGTACTCGGCCTTATTGTAAAGCATCTCACATAACTCCATACTGAAATATTTCCCTTTATAAGATGTCAGAAGCTACAGTGGATGCCTGTCAAACCTCACTCTTGCAGAAAACCATACCAACACTTCCGTGAATAAAGATAATGTCTGCCTAGCTGACAGACACAGTTAGTTCGCCCCAGTTGTATCGACCTTTGAAACTCCACAAAGAAAAATAAAGAACTTCCAAAGTTGAAACAAGGACATTTGTTTTTCTTGTATTTCTTGGTGTCCTTGCAGTATAAGCCTCCATGTAGCAGAAAGTGTTACTATTTCTGTGCAAGGCGTGTCACTTGGTTCAACTATATTTTTTTCTAATGAACTCCCATTAGAAGTTTGAATGCTGCCATGCAAGTATCTCTTGTTTACAGAAGTCCGTAACACAGCTTATTCCCTGCAAAGAATAAAAAGGCACAGGAAAATAAAACATAAAATAAAAAATAAAAAAAGAATAAAAAGGCACATGAAAATAAAAGTCACAATAGCTTTCCAACTTTGAGCACAGACCTTGGATTGTTGATCATGGGGCTTCCAGTTTCCTTTGCCGATTTTCTTTAAAAGATCCTGTGTAAGCTATACCTAACTCCACTGTGAAAATAAAGTTGAGAAGGTAGTTAACAAAGTTCAGGTACATTTTCAATTTAATTTTCATCAGTGGAGTTAAGCTGTGCTTGTAAACATAGTCACGTTGACAGACGGCACTTGGGTGTAATGCACAAGAATAGCTCTCACCTCAGTGAGCGCTCGGATGTAACCATAGATGCGTCCTGTGACGGTACTCGAGGTTAATGAGTGTGTGTTTCTAGGAATATATGTAGCTATATACTTAAGTGTAGAGTTGATTTATAAGATGGTGGTAGTATTATTATATGTTTTTTAAATTATGTCTTTCTGTGTATGTGATTTCTTTTGTGTCTGTCCCATGATGAGCTTATTGCATGGAATGTCCTTTAATCTATACTTGTGCAGATCTAAATGACAATAAAGTTACTTTTTGACTTTTTTTATTTTTTATACCCTGTGACTGGAGAACAGCTACTATCATTTCCCTGCATAAAGAGGGAAGCATTGTATGCAAACCCATGGAAAGACTTATCATGAAAGTAATCAGTAAGGACATAGGGGACATCCAAACACTGGACCTGTCTCTATTTGAATTTGTCAAGGGTTGGTAATGCCTACAGAACCTGCAGACTTATTTTGAAAATGTCACCAAAGCAATTCATGAATGTAAAATAGTACAGACTGCATACCTCAACCTGGTCAAGGCTTTTGATGCAATCCCCCACTCAGGCATAGGAGGAAAGCTAAATAATCTGGGAATAAACAACTACATCACCCACTGGATTGCTATCTGGCTCACAGATAGGGTGCAAGATATCAAAATTGGCAGGCTTCCTCCATAGAGAGACTAGTTGTCATTGCAGGGTTTGGTGCTGACACCTCTCCTGTTTGGCATCTAATTCTTTGAAGTAAAAGCCAATACCAAAGAGAACTGGCTGACTAAGTTTATAGATTACTGCAATATTAGAGCAGTGACTGAATCTTCAAATGGCCTATACATCCTGCAGAAGGGTTTGTGCCTAACAAATGACTGATTTGAGTGTCATGGATGGAAAATAAATGCCAAAAAATTAATTATCATATCTTTGGGAAATTGTCTACCTCGGGGAACTACCATATTGACAATATGTCCCTAAGAATTGATCCAGTTGTTCAGGATTTGGGAAGTTATATGGATAGTGACCAAACCTTTGACCAACAAGTATTCACTGTCAGAAGAAAATCCTTTTATAATGCAGAAATTATAAACAAAGGATTGCATCTAGATCTACAGATCTCATTGACCCCTTTCACTCAGCCCTCATTATGCCAGTCATTGCATATAATGCCCCTATTGGCATACATCTGTCCATACACATGCAACACTGGAATGCCCCCAGAGGAAACTAATTGGGTCCGAATGGAGAGATGATAAGTCAGCAAGCAAAGGAGAGTAGTATTTTTAATCTTTAATAACTAGTATCTTTAATAACTGGAATATCCCCCTGGTTGCTGTGTGGTCCTGGCCCTAGCGTCTTTAACTGTCTTTCCAACCTCCTATCCTGCACTAAGATTAAAGAATCTACGTGCATGGTGAATAAGGACCCCTTACAAATAATACCAGCTACTCATCCTTAAACTACAGAAACTTGCCGTCCTACATCAGAACCCTGTTACCAAGGGAAGCAAGAAACTTTCCAACCTCCTATCCTGCACTAAGATTAAAGAATCTACCTGCATGGTGAATAAGGACCCCTTACAAATCATACCAGCTACTCATCCTTAAACTAGAGAAACTTGCTGTCCTATGTCAGAACCCTGTTACCAAGGGAAGCAAGGAAGTACGTGTTTCCCAAACCTAGCAGTAAAGCTGTAATTCTACTAAAATAATTTCTATGTGTATTAAAGCCCGCTACCTAGCCAGGTTACCCAGCAGCCATACCCCTCTCTACCCCTTAACAAACAAACCTTCTTGTCCTTGTGTAGCCACCTGTAACTGTTAACTGAGCCTTCTGCATGCCTATAATAGCTATCTCCTATCACTAGCTTCAGCTGTATTATACTCCTATCACTAGCTCAGCTGTTACATACTTTTCTCCACCAGGTTGCACCCTCTACTAGGCTTGTTTCACACTCTTCTATCCCTTCTCTCTCTTAGTACCATACAAAACATATCTCTGCTGAATAAGACTGCTCTTATATTTCCCAGTCTACCTGCTGAATTCCTCAGTAATTGCACCCAGCTATCCCCGTACTATCACTACCACAGAATCTCCTGCTCTACGCTTACCCTTACCTACCAGTAAAGCAACGCAGTAGTCATCAGCTCACAGATTGTTCTTTCAGAACTTTCTTCCTTTACTTGTATATTCCTGCTCCATTCGCCCTGCGAGCGCACTCCGCTCCCCTACCCTGCCCCCAAATCTCACCCAACCTCAGAATGCCTACCTTTATTCTTCCCTTTCCCAACCCAGCCAGCCTAATTACCCAATAGAAACGTTTCCCCCTTTACTCCACCTGCTTATAGCAATCCCACTTACATACATCACTCTATCTACCTCCCTAACAATTAAAGTCCCCTCCTCCATCTTACAATTCTAAGAAAAACCTGTACCTCTTTCTAAACCCTCTCTTCTGCACAGCCTTCTCTCCTCTCGTAATCTATACCTATCATTCTCCCCTTGCACAGTCATGCTTTCCTTAATTCTCCGCATCCTCCAGGCCCCCTGTTTCCTCCTTCTGTTCCTCATTCCCTTATGCTATACCAGCTCATACTCCTCCAATGCTTATCCAATCTTACCTTCAAAAATAATTTCCATACAAATCTACCTTTACCCCAACTCTTACTCTCATTTCCATTCTATCTCCCCTTCGCTCATTCAGCCTAACCCTCTGTACTTATTCCACTCTAAAATCTTCTCCACCATAGCTAATAAACTGACACATAAAATAATCTTACATCCACCTAAATTGTTACTTTGCAAACCTAAATGTCTCAAGTGTATTTCCTTCAACAACCTAGTCTTAGCTGGAGATATCCACCCCAACCCCGGTCCCAGTCTCTTTATTAACAACACTTACCCCTTATCACCTTCCTCCCTCCAAAGCACCCTGAAAATCTTTGCTATCAATGCCCAAAGATTCAACAACAAAGTTCATCAATTTCAAGCTTGGCTAACCCATAACCAACCAGACATCCTAGCCATCTCTGAAACCTGGCTCAAACCCTATATCTCTGATTCTGAGATCCTACTTCCAGGATTCCATACTCTCAGAAATGACCGATTAAATAAAAAAGGTGGCGGCACTGCCATAGTCTACTCTAACCTACTTACCTTAATTCCCCTCCAAATTCCAAATTCCTCAATTCAACAACACTGAACTTACAGCTGGACTACTAAAAATTAATAAACACAAAAATAGCTGCATTATTGTTCTATATATCTCACCTGGTAACAACATCTCTACCCTTGAAGATATTCTCCTATGGGCATCTACTAAAATTAACTACAAAACATACATTCTAGGTGATGTAAATATTGACTGGAATAAATTCAATAGTCCCTTTCCCTCGCTATCCATTAACCTTTATAACTTTACTCAAATAATCCTCACTATCACCCGACCTAACAAAACAAACCCCCTGGATCCACTATTGATTGGATCCTAGTCTCCGATCCAAATAAAATAACCAACTCTGGCACAATTCCTGATACCATTAGCGACCATCTCCCAGCTTTCATTCATTGCACAACTAACTCACCAACACCAATACATTCTCACTCGCAACCTCAGTAACTTCAACCCCACGACCTTCTCAAACATGTTCAAACAAATGGACTGGCAAATTCTAAAAACCCTTCCTCTTGACAGTGCTATAGAATACTTCATCTCTGTCTTTCTAGACACCCTAAAGTCTCTTGCCCCACTAAGAAACAAAAGGATAAAAACTAATACAGCATCTTGGTTATCCAAATATACTAAACAAACTATGCATCAAAGGGACAAATAATGGAAGCTTTACCAAAACAATAAACTACCCAAAACCTTGCTCCAATACAAACAGCTCCATAACCTAGCAAAACAGCTAATCACTAAGGACAAAAAATCCTACTATATCAAGCTCCAGTCTAATAACAACAAAATCTCCAAGCAATTCTGGAAATCAATAAACTCAATTCTTAATCCTGGCTTGAAGAGTAACCCCTGTCCTGACGCTACTAAATCCAACCTTGAACTAAGCTCTGAATTTAACTCATTTTTCATAGAAACTATATCTGACCTGACCAAGACTTTCCCTAGCAATAACCCACCAGTCCCTCTCTCTTCTCCATCTAATTCCCCTAATAACCATCCCCTTATGTTCGAGCTCAAACCTGTCTCCACTAACTTTATAACAAGACTTCTGTCTAAACTTAAACCTTGCTCCAATGCTCCTGACAATATTCCCTCCTCCTTCCTAAAATGCGCTGCTGATAGTATAGCTCTCCCCGTCAACATCATTAGTAACAGATCTATAAAGGAATCATACGTCCCTAAACTCTGGTGCTCAGCTTATATTCTTCCTCTTCACAAAAGAGGCAAAAACACCAACATCTCAAACTTCCACCCTATTGCTCTGCTCTCACCAATCTCTAAAATCCTAGAAAAGTGCATTCACCTCCAACTTATGCCTTTTCTAACCCAAAACCGTCTTCTAATACCTACTCAACATGGCTTCCACCCAGGCCACAGCACTATAACCACTCTACTGTTTTTCCTAGAACTGTCAGGACACTTGGTTTCTACTGTTTTGCTTTATCTATCTAAAGCTTTCAATACTGTTTCCCACAAACACCTTCTCTTTCATCTCTCAAATCTTCATCTCTCACCAAACACTTTATCCTGGTTCTCCCGCTACCTATAAGACAGATCTCAGGCAGTCAAATGGAGAAACTCCACCTCTTCCTTCTTACCTACCCCAACTGGTGTACCACAGGGATCCATCCTTGGGCACATGCTGTTTAACATCTTCATTAATAACTTTCACACTGCTATTCCTCATGCCAAAATCATTCAATACGCAGACGATTCAACCTTAGTCTGCTCTGCCTCAAACATCTCTAAATTGCTCACTAAAACCCAAACTGCTTTTTCAACCACCGAAAACTGGAGGCACCAAAACCACCTCTCTCTCTCAATGCTAATAAATCTAAAATTCCACTATCCCCCCCCGACAAAGACATACTCCTACGACAAAAATGCTTTCAAAGTCCTTAGTCAAACCAATTCTCCTGTAGAAGTGGTTCCCTCTACTCTGCATTACTATTGACAAATTCCTCAGGTTTGGCATCCATATTCAACAAAATATTAAGAAAATCCACCAAAAAATAGGTATGCTTTATAGGAATAATCACTTTGTCTTAAACTCTACTAGGCATACTCTGGCCACTATTTACCTTCTTCCCTCCTTATTATATGGGGCCCCTCTCCTAACCAACCTGTCCTCCTCTATCACCTCCAAACTAGAAAACTGCTATAATAAAATCTCTAAATTTGCTACCAAATCCAGAAATTCCACCCATCATTGCCTTACCCTACAATCTCTGAATTGGCTAGAACTCCCAAACTACCTAAATTACCTCCAAATCACCGTTGCACACAGACCTGTATTTCACCATACAGATTGTCCAGCTCTAGCAAATATCCTTCCCCTTTACACCCCCAACAGAACTCTCAGATCAGAACATCAAAACTTAATTGCTATCCACAAGCCTAAACATCCTGCTGGCCAACTTCTCCTCTCTTTCTCAATAGGTAATAAATGGAACTCTATCCCTTCCACTCTAAGAACTATACCAAACTCAGAAAACTTTAAAACCCAGCTTTTCAAACACCTGTTCACTAAATGGAAATGTATCTGCCTTCACCCTACCTAAATCTAAGTACATGCCCCTAGGAGGTTTTTTCTCCCAGGTTCCCAAGCTCTCTAAAACTCCCATAGCTACTTTACTATGAGTGTATCTAAGCTCTCTACAACTCCTAGAGCTACTTATCCCATGACACAACTGTGTAAATATTGTAAATAGTTTCATACTTTAAATGAGTGCATGTAAAGTGTTTTCTACATCTACTTTAAAGGTGTGTATGCAAAGTGTTACCACACATACTTTACAAGAATGTTTGCATAAATAAACCTGTATAACCCTTAAGATCAACCATAATGAGTTTTGTCCAACTATATGTGACACTGAATGTACATATGTTGTAACTGTTCTATATAATGTATATTTTATACTTCTGTATCTGTACTGTATTATGTATCTTGGAGCTTTTCTCCCCGGGCCTCCACTGAAAACGGGTCCTTTAGGCCCAGTGGACTTCCCCGGTAATCAAACTGGAAATAAATAAATAAATAAATATTTCTGGAATTGAATTCATCCTCAAATCTGGGTGAGTACCTTCATGAGGTGGGCCCTGTTTTTCACAAAAATCTCACCAAGATGACACTGATATATAGACTGTATTTTATATAGCATGTATCATGGAAAGTAGGTTAAACATAAAAAAAGATAGCTGGGTGCACAAGACCCAGGATAAAAAAGTGCCCAATCCTAGTAGGCACATTGGTGCTAGGACTGGAAAAAATGACAGTGTGGAATCCTCAAGACACAGAAACATTCCTACTATTGGGCTAGGGTAGGCCCAGGGGAGGATGGCTTCCCTGTTGTAGAAGGAAATAGTCAATAAAAAGAAAAAAAATGAAAGGCCAAAAAAGAGCCATAAAGACAATAAAGTATACTACTAAGAATAAAAAATAAGTGATGTATTGTTACTATTATGCAAGAAGCCCAGAATTTCCAGACAGAAGATATACAAAACAATTAAAAGAGAAATTAAAGGAAAGAAAAATACTTCCACAAGAAAAACTGTCAGAAGCTTCAAAATTTGTGTTCATTAATATAACAGATTTATGAAAAAACATCATATAGACCAAGAAACCTTGGGCTGTTTGGAAAATGAAGTGATTGAGGAAGTGCAAAAATATAAAGAACAAAATCTAGATACTTTTTGAAAGGTATAAACAAGAAATAAAATACGGACATGGGAAAGAAGAGAGATCTGATATGGTACAATACTTATGAAAAGGAGAAAGCTAAATTAATCAACACAAAAAAGGCAGTCCTAAAGCTATTCAAAGAGAAATACAGGCAAAGACATCCAGATATGGAAAAATTTACAATACAAAATGAGATCACAAACAGGGAACATAGAACAGAGGATTAGTAAAGCAGAAGCTAAAAAAATAATGAAGTTAAGGAATACCTGGGAACTGAAAGATTTAGTGCAGAAAGTCTAACACAGGTTACATCACAGCATGATGAAACAACGAGTCCACAAAGTAAGGAGAAACAGGAGGAGCAGGAGACATCTGAAGAAGAAATATGGGCATACAAAGAAAAAAGAGGTTTAATATGGTGCAATATTTATGCAAAGGAGAAAGCAAAATTAGTCAATACAAAAAGAGTAGCACCAGAGATATTTGAAGAGAAATACAGGCAAAGGCATCTGGACATGGAAAATGTTATAATACAAAAAATAAGAAAACAGAGGAAAAGTAGAAAAGAGAATTAGTAATGGAGAAGTTAAAGAAATAGAAACTGAGACTATGGATTACCTGCAAAGTGAAGGATTTAGTCTAGTAAATCTAACTCAGATAACATCACAGCAGGATAGAGCAAAACATCCCCAAATTAAGGAGAAACCAGTGGAGCGGAAAACATCTGATCAGTTGCCATATGAAGATACTTTGGAGCTTTTCATAGGAAACCAGTGCAAACATTCAGCTGGAATTTCACAGTAAGAGAAGGAACAGGAAACTGTGGCAACTCTGACACAGCCAGTGTTGTGGAGCGATAGGCCAGTGAACTCCCATATGAAAGAGAAACAGATGACACTGGATGAAACTGAAGAGAATGTGGCATAGAAAGATGCTTTGAATATAAAATGTCTGCAGGAAATGGAGAACAAAGAATTTGCCCACAGTTTAGAAGAAAATGATCTAACAGAAGAGTTGATTTAATAGAAATGGTCAGTCAGACATATTAAGATCAATGAAAGAAATAGACTACAGAAAGTCAATAAAACACCCAAAATTAGAAATTTGATAAAGCAAATGCACATAGTAATTAGGACTGTCCATAGAGATTCATGTCATATAACAGAAGTAACTAGGATAATTACTGCACAGCTAAATTAGTAACAGATAAAGTCTTAACACAAAACACAGGGCAGTAAAGGAAAGGAAGGGGAGAAATCAAATGCCATCATGGAAGTACTGAACAGAGAAAACTATAAAGCAGTTTAAGACAAGAAGTGTCACTGTTAGAAGAGTATAGAAGAGAGAACAGAGCAACAAAAATACTCAGATGCAATAAAAGCAATGCACATTATTAGAACAGATCAGGCTCTATCATGCATTATTGCAAATAATAAACTAAAAATATCAGCACAGGCATAAAAACTTAGAAGATATGCAGATAAATATAAAAGAAAACTAAAAAATAAGCAATTGACTGATGACCCAAAAAAGTTTTATAGAGAGTTGGAAAACAAGGCAAAAGAATTTGAAACAACACCAAAAAAAGAAGAAATATACACATTTTGGAGAAGTATCTGCGAAGATCTTGTGGAACATAATAAAGATGCTAAATGGATAGAAGAAGTAAAAGAAAGAATAAGATGTTCAAATGTACAGGATATGAAATGGGATGAAGTAACAGAAAGAGAGATTGAAACAAAGTTAAGAAAAGATCCTACCTAGAAAACCCTAGGCCCAGATGTACTATCTAACTTCTGGCAAAAAGTATCAACATTTTTATGTGAAGATTTAGATATGAGTAAGAACTATTTATATACACACCCTGACCAGACATCAGTCTGGTTGACAATAGGAAAAAATAATACTCCTGCTTAAAAATGAACCTGCAAGCTATCCTAAAAACTATAGACCAATAACTTGCCTTCTGACGACGTATAAACTATACACTGGAATTGATGCCGACAGAGTTTATAGTCATTTAGAAGAAAACTCAATCATTCCAATAGAACAAAAGGGGTAATAAAAGAAAGTCATATGGGACAAAGGATCATTTGTTGTTAAATAAAGTCATAATGGAGAAATGTAAAATGGGGAAAAATCTAAGCATGGCATGGATAGATAACAAAAAAGCATTTGACAAGATTCTGCATTCATGGTTAAAAGAGTGTTTAAAAATGTATAAGATACACCCATACACTATCAATTACAATCGTGGGACTGCACACATATCTGCTGACCTCACAAGGCCCAAACATAGTGAAAGTTTTGAAACATAAGGAGAATAAGTCTAGGATGACTTTCCTGCTTAGTTTCTCAGAAGCATATCGGTGTCAAGTGGGAATGGAAATCAAAACAGAAGTAGATAAAAGTCAGGCATCAACTGAATGTGCCAAAAGACAGAAGAACGAATATAAGGTGAAGGATGAGATGGGTAGACAAGAAATGTAGACAATGCATAAATATAGTTGAAAAATACCTCATGTTGATCAGGATCAAACACAGGAACAGTTAAGGAGAGGTGAATTTAAACCAAAAGATGAAGGATTAATATTGGCGGCACAAGATAGTGGACTATGTACACATTGGTTTAGAAAGTCCATTGAACATGTGGGAGAAATACACAAATGTTGGTTTTGTAAAAAGAATTGGAAACAGTTGCACATCTTGTTGCTGGTTGTGACATACTAATGGCAGAAGGACTGTATACTGAAAGGCATAATAATGTGGCAAGACTATTGCATTGGGTATTGTGCAAATATTATAATACTGAAGTAGCTGAAAAACACTGGAAACATGAGCCACAAAGCATTATAGAGAAAGATGAAGTTTATATCACACAGGATCATCTATTACCAACAGTTCAAAAACTAGATGCAAGAAAACCAGATATAGTGGTCCATGAAAAGAAGACAAAAGTAGCATTGATCATTGAAATTGCTACACCCAGTGATTACAGTGTCTTATGCACAGAGAGACACAAAGTCACATGAAATGCCAGGATTTGCAGGCAGAAACAAAGGCAATGTGGAAGAAGGATAGCCAGGCAGTTAAAGTAGAAGTAGGAGCAACTTGTCTTTAACATCAAAGACTGAAATAATACTAATTCATGAACTTTAATCATACTTTGACCATGGGGTCCATTCCATTTGTGGTATTAGAAACACAAAAGACTTCAAGAAATTAAACAAGAAAGCTGCGTAACTAAAAGACTACAAAGCCTAAACAATATATCCTACATGAACTGACTTAAAGCTCTTTCACCATACTCAGTGTCCTACAGATTGCTAAGAGCTGACTTGCATCTGGCATCCTCTTACCTATTGACTCACTGCACATCAGCAAGTCAAAAGGGATTAGAAATACTCAGTCCAGGGATTTAAATTTCTTCTGCAACATCAACAGAATAGTTTGGAGAGACAGACATCTCTTGTGGAAGATACTATTGCTCTGGAACAGACCCCCCCACCTATGTAAAACAAAGCTCATCCATGTCCGTATTCAACAGCAGCTTGCATCTATGGATGGGTAATAGAAAAGTTACCCCCGGACTCCCCCCTGTACTACTAATGGACAGAGGTAGCTCCTAAATGCAATATCCCATGCATGAGGTCCCCTCAAATTATCTATGGTATGATCCTAACTATTCTCACAAGGGTTAATATATAATTATTAACCATAGGATGGGTAAGACCAGGCTAAGTCAAGCATCAAAAGGGAAATTGGCTAGACTTAAAATGTCCCACAAGGGCAGCCAGCCTACTATTTACCTATGAACCTATGAAAAGAATATATTCATGAGATACTGACACAAAATGGATGAAGTGGGTTAGCCAGATCTTACAGAAACATCAAGCTATGGGATCGGATTGCTTAAATGTAGAACATCAGATGCTGTAAGCCAATTAACCAGGAATACATTGATCATACTCAGTAGTCCCACCCACCAAGCACCATGACCCTTTATACTGCCCAGCCTATAAACAAATGGATTTTGTCTAGATCCAGAGATGTCAGTGTTTTCTTTTACTCAGTCTTCATTAGGTCAGTCATTGAATATAATGCCCCCTTTGGCATGTATCTATCCAAACACATTCAGTAACTGGAATGCTTACAGAGATACCTTACTGAAAGGATACAAAGCCTAAACAACATGTCCTACATGAGCCAACTGAAAGACCTTTCACTATATTTAGTATCCTACAGACTGCTAAGAGGTGACCTGTATCTGGCATTCAGGGCATCCTCTGACCCATTACTGATGGATTTACTGCTCATCAGCAAGTCAAATGGCATCAGAAATACTCATTCTAGGGATCTAAACCTCTTCTGCAACATGAATAGAATGGTTTGGAAGGACAGATATATTTTGCAATGGAACAGACTCCCTCTCCACATAAAACAAAGTTCATCCCTGTCCATTTTTAAGCACAACTTAGATCTATGGATGGGAAACTGAAAATTTACCCCAGGACTGCCCATTTTCTACTAATGGACAGATGCTGCTCTTAAATGCGTTATTCCATGCATGGGTCCTCTCAAATTATATATGGTATTGTCCCATTTATTCTCGTTAGGGATAAAATGTAATTTATGACCATGAGATGGGTAAGGCCAATCTATAGCCAAATGGCATAGGTCATTTCAAGCAGAAAGAAATGGAAACTGGCTAGGCTTAAGCATCTAGCCTAGTACTTACCTATGAACCTATGAATGTATATTAACCAGCAGATTATTACAAGTATACAGATAACACCTTACATACATACTCATCAATCACAAATGAACTGTGAATAATTGCAGATATATACATAATAATAATAAATAGTTGCTATAATAATTTTCCGTGATCCCATCACAAACCAAGGTGTGTCCAACTTAAAGACATTCTGTAAAATTCTCCAAAATTATGTGTTTACTCTTTTTTATGTACTTAACACATTGCATTTATTTTATAATTACATAAGACTGCAAGGGTATCAGCATTTTGCTATTTTTATCACGGAACAGCGAATCTGTAAAGAGCTAGGTTAGCTGATATCTATTAATTTCAGATTACTATTAAGTGTACTCAGTCTTTGTAGGAAAATTATGCTACCCCTAGTTGTAGAATACAGAGTATTAGGACAGTAAAATGGCATAAACATGCCATTTAAATTTGAATTTCTTGAGGGGCTGTGTCCTCAAGAATGGCCACTTTCAGTTTATTAACACAAAAGGTAAAGATATGGAAAAGCTCTAAAGGTAAACCAGCATAATGTCATAAACCATTATGAACTGGTATTCCAAGCGTAATTCTCAAATGTCCATATTTTCTCAGAATGTCCAGATTTTTCTTCATATTTTTGGTCTGTTCCTTATAAAAGCTGTGGTTTTCTGGCAAAACATTAAGGATTGATGTCACTAAAAAATGACATACATTTGATATTCAAACTTTGTACCCTTATTTAAATGCATGCTAGTACAAAACCTGTTATTATAGCAACTTTACAATTTTATAAGAACAATATTTATAATTTGTCCCTATTTTTGGGCTTTTATCTCCCAATTATTTTAGGCTTTGCCCAGATGCATTGTGTTAAGAGGTTGAGAGGTTCTAATTCTAAGGTATGCATGCTTCATAAATGCCAGAGACACTACATTTTATCTCTGCACCTCCTTGATGTTCAGTCTTTTCACTCCTTTGCCATTATCTTCTGATACTCAGAAAGCTAGTCACTGTCAAGCTGTTGCTACCGCCTATCAAAACCAGCTTCTTATCATAACAGCCTCTTGAAATGTACTCACAAATATTACTTTCCAGATTACCCTCTCTTGTACAGAGGCTTTACTGGCTGATGGTTGGATTGATTTACTGCATGGATGGCTGGCTGAAGGAGACCTCAGTGGAGACCATCTGTTTGCCTGGAAACCTGCTGCACAAACAGCTGACATCTTAGCATACTGCATGCCAAAGTCCCAGAAAATATATTTTCTGAATGGAATGCTGATCATCTACTTAAAAAGTATCTCTGAAATTAAAACTTTACAGCTATTTGATACTGCACGTAAAAAGTCTAACAGCCCTTGCAAATTATTACAAACCAAGCCAATGACCAGTTCAATATTCAGGACTTCATGTTACAGCATGCCTCAAACAAATTTTCCCCCCTGTCAGCTCTCTACATACACCAGTCCTATCACTGTAATTGTAAAGTAACTAAAAAAATGCTATTATTGGGATTTAGAGAAAATGCTCATGGTAGCTTCGGAACAGATTATGCAACATCCCACATGGAGTATCTCTTTGGATGTTAACCCTTCAGAAGTCTGTACAAACAGGCAAAGCTTTCAACTCCTAGTTTGCATATCTAAGTCACTTAGTTCAACGTTATGATAATGTGGGAACTTGGGAAACTCAATTCGGGCCACATGATTATTTATCCTCACAGTATATGCATGACCATATATCTTCAACACCTTGGAGGTGGAGGTCCCCTCATAGCCTATTTTCACTCACTCAGTGCTCTAGAGATTTGGCTCCCTGTTATCACATTCTATTCTTGCTCTGTACTGCACATGCCTACTACATGTCACAATGTCTGATATATGCAAGATGGCCATCTATGTGGTGGTGGTACATGAAAAAGTGATTAGAAAATGAGCAAAAACCATTCCATCTCCTTGCTACTCTGTTATCAAAGTCTCAAACAAGATTATAGTCTATCACTTCTAAAACACGTGGGTTTCGTACAGCCTTCTCATGTTTACAAAGTATGAATTCTGCTTATAGATGAATACTTACATTATGCTTCTGCTTTTCTAGTGTCATAATACAAGGAGATGAGCAAACTGAACTAGAGCAAAAACTCATTTTTTTGTATACGTTTTCCACCTACCAATTCTATCCATGTGATGTTACATATCTGCACCTGCATGGCCTAAATGTTCCTCCTACAGAGCAAGAACCAGGCCAAGTTATTGCTTAGATAAGGAAAGAACCTTACATGCCATTTGTACCCATGCTAAGGTGAAAGACTAATTAGTCCATTTGTTCTCTTTGGAGGCAAAAGTCAAGTTTTATGGAGCAGGCCAATCGATGGTCATGTTAAAGGAGAACCAAACTCCTCCACTCATATAAATACTCTTTCTCAGTTCATGGAATTAATTTTATAAAACAATTACATTTAGTTTAAAGAAAAATACTACCAGCAAAGGAGTTGGTCTGCACGCCAATATTCTCCAATATTTTGTAATGTGGTATTGGAAAATCATTTTGTATTTAATTCAAGGTATGCATAGGTATGCATCTTGCTGAATTTTTTATGTAAAACTTTTAGATAGCATTTGTATTATTTGGACTGCTACAGAGAAAGCACTCAATGATTTTATTGAAAACATAAATTCAGCCATGAAGTTTTTGAGATAAATGTCAGTATTCTACTTCTGACTTGTACCATTTGAATGTTAATATTACTAAAGACTTAGATAATCAAAGACTTCATTCTAACATATACAGAAAATCGACATTCTCTAACTCATGTCTACATTTTGACAGAGGGCACTCCGGTTTAGAAAAGCATTTTAACTAAAGGTCACAGTTAGGATTGCAAAAATTGTATTTGATGAAAATACCTTGACAAGTGAGCTTTTAAAATTTAAAAATATGTTTATGCAGAGAGGCTACCATGAGGAATTGGCAGATAAGTATATGGTGAAGTGATGGTGAATCGAAAAAACAAGTACATTCCTGTTACTTGGTTCAGGCAGTGAAACATGGCATTATATAAATAGTTTAACCAATAAAAACATGATTAAAAGGAAATGAGTGATTTATTTGCAGTTTGACAGTGTTGGAGAATGCGTTGGTGCATACCCCAGGTTTGGTTATAATTGGGGTTACAATATTAATGTTTTATTAGAACACAAAAATGGGATGAACTTCAGTAAAAACAAAAGTGGGACCACAAATATGGAGACTGTCTGTATGCATTGTCAGTTTATAACAAAAGGTGAAGAGATTTGAGTAAAGGATTTTAAACCTATTAAATTTAAGGAGCACAACAATTGTGGCATTAGAGGAGTTGTTTACATCACATGCAAGTCATGTGATACCTTTTTTATAGGAAAACAATATGTAAATTCTAAAGGAAGGATATACAAATATATGTACGACATTAGGAAAAAAAATACTAATAGTGTTCTTAGTAAACATGGAAATAAATGTAATCATTAAAAAATATATATTTTCATTACCAAAAAAGGTTGAAATAAGCCTGAGTAGTGGATTGTGGGAAGAAAATATGGACTACAGTGAACTAATTTAGAAATTGAAGTTAAAAGCTGAGTTAAGACCAGGAGTAAATGAAACTATATAATTAAGTAGTGTTTTAAAACTGAGAGCAGCACAATTATAAATTATAACTTTACAATGTGTTCACAGAATGTTTTATTGCACTGACCTTATTTTATCCTGCATTGTTTGGCTATATGTTGCTTTGTGTGTTTTCATTTCTGCTGTTATGTCAGCTGATCACATTGTCACATGACTTTAGGGGGGTTCAGGTTTAAATTGTCAGATTTGTCCTTCAAGTAAATGTTCTGAAGAAGTCTTGTTATCTAATTCAAAAACGGCACAGAGAACCACAAATACTGAAACCAAAAACACTCTCTGTTGGCTGGAAAATCAAGGAAAGTCACTTGAATTGATAAAACATAGTTTATTCCACGATATAAAAGAATATATCTACAGCGTTGGCAACACTAGCAATGTTAAGTCACTGTATCTTCCACCATAAACACCAATAATCCACAGTCAATCGCTTTTGTCCATCCGGACTTCATCAGAACTCTGATGCCAGATGCTCTCATCCAGCCAACAGAGAGTATTTTTGGTTTCAGTACTTGTTATCTAATTGACAGAAGAGCTAAATATTATTAAAGAGTCATAGTGTTGAACATTATTTGTATGCCAATAAATCTGTCTGGTTTCATATACACCTTTGTGGTCTTAATCATGATAAAAGTATTATCTATGCTAAGCATCTTGGCCCTTGGTCAGACGAATTTCTTTAGTTCAATTAACTGTGGATACTCACTATTTCTTGCTTGTCACATATGATAAAACATTATCCAAAGAGGTTATGGAGAGACAAAAATTGGTAAAAAGTATTTCCAGTTTTTTAGTCTGAGCTTAAAGACTTCCTGAGACAGACTCTAGCTAACACAGGTAATGAACCACCTTTTTGATTCAGTGCCATAGGTAGAATCCCCCCTTATAAACATCTGTTTGTGTAATGTAGCACAATATCACTGCATTTTCTGTCTTGTTGTAGACAGACTGACTATCTAGTTATAATAATGATTACAGAAAACTTTTCACAAACATATGTATGGAAATTCATCTGTATCCTGAGAGCTTCAAGTCTCATTCATTGTGAAACCATAATTTCCACAAGTATCTGTTGTGAAATTCTTACAGTAGAAGGAATTAATAGCTTTTTTTTTAGAGTCACAGTTTCGTATGTGTACAAAGTTCTTTGTCATAACAATAATGTGTTTACACAATACAAATGACATAGCTCCAAGTGTTACTGAATATACCCTTTATTTGGAAGGTAATAAAATGGCACAGCACCTGTGTGAGTTTCTATTGGCTTTGGATGTCATTAGATGAATATGGAGTACAAATTCATTCTACTGACTGAGGGAGGCCTCAGGACCTCACTCTACTGTTCAGTTGTGGGGCATAAAGGTTACAATAGCGGAGCAGTAATTACATATTTACAGTTATTATTCATAAAGAAATGGTCAATGCATCCTGCCTGTTTTCTGTCCTAGCATCATTATCCTTTCTCCTCTTGATGGAACTCAACAATCTACGTTGACTTTAGGTTCATTGGTGATTTTTAGGCTAATAAACCCAGGGGGCCTTTTTAAGCCTAGCCCTGTTTCCCAAATGTAACTGATACTGTAATGTTATTTTAATGGGTATATGCAGGCTTTGGGTAGGGGTGGTCAAGCATTTAAAGGCTGCTTCTGCCAACTAGAGATATACGTACCAGACTAGGTGCAAATTTCCAATTACCTATCCATTGGTTTAGGTTATACTTAAATTTGGTTAGGGCACAACCCTGCATCACATGCATAGGAAGCCTATTCCAGAGAACAGGCAGTCTTTGAGACACATAACTGACCATCAAACATGTCCCTTTTACGTTGCAGGTAAGGTTTAGATCCCTAGACCAGGTAATTCTGCTGCAATTTGTTTTGTGGATGTGTAACAGGTCCATCAGATTGTGATCAGAGCTTACTTTATAGGCCAGGCATAGATCACCTCTCCGCAATCTTTAGCTAAAGTAGTTAGTGAAAGCATTACTTTACTTAAACTCATCATGCATTGCGAGGCCAACAATCCATGTATCCCTTTTTACCACAAAATATTATATTTAACAAATTTAGTAACAGCACAGTAACAAATGTTGACTACACAGTTCTTGTGGTTAAAATTCAGCATTATCACATTACATGGGCATGCTTTCAGATATAGGCTGTTAGTCAATATTAATAGCTTTTACATATACCATACTGCTGTTGGTAACTGTACACCATTCTCTTAATGTACCCTTTTCTAGAGCAATGAAAATAATCCAGCTCAATGATAACATTTTTACTTAGATGGTGGCTTGTTATTAGCCTCTAGTGTATGTGTACCTAACTTTGAGTTTGGATTTTCAATTAACAACAGTCATTTTTATTAAAACAACAATTTTTAGAAGGCTCTATATTACTCTAGAACACCCACTTTCTTAAGTTGCTCAGGAATATTCTTTTAAATGTACCTGCATAAATATTTATCTTTCTACTGTAATAGTCATTTTTATTTCATGAGAATGTAAACTAATTAGCAAATATGTGTGTAACTGTTAATGTATATGACCTAATGTTTGCTTTTGTATACAAATGATTGACTTTCTAAATTGTAGAATTTTTCTACCTGGGCCCCCACTGACAATGGTTTTTTGACTAAACCCAGAAAACGAACACAAAATAAATAAATAAATAAATAAATAAATACATTTCTAGAATTTAACTTCTATTGTTTACATGACGTTCTTGTCACTGTTCAAAAATGTGTTACACGAGCCATTTATGATCTTACCACTGTGTATCAGGTCCATTTGTGAAACTGAAGAGACTGTGCTTCACTTGAAGCCCCAGCCTGAGGCAGAATTACCTGCTTCAGTCATTGACAGTTATGTGCATCAGCTTCTGCAAGGTCCACATATACACTTAATGAGCCACTGGTCAGAGGGGAAAAGCAAACCTGATAAATGCTGTGTTGAGTTATACACAATTCCGTGCACATGCCTGAGCACCTGCAGTAAGCTCTGCACCCAGATTACAGGGATTGGGAAACTGTACTCACCATTCACGTGTACCTTATTATGAGGAATGTTCCTCGATTTAAGTTTTAAAGAGTTATGTTCCTCACATTTCCATAATGAAAGTCTGTCATGTATTCAGGTGTTAGCCATTTTTAACTGATATCCATGGTAAATTGCAATGAATAATATGAATTCATCAAAATAACTTTTTATAAGTCTAACATGACATGTTAACCATGCTGTAATCCCATTAGTTAAACTTGTTGGTAAGCTGTTATTAAAGAAGGTTTTCCACATGTTGGCCAGCTGTTTACTATTTTACGATAGGTGGTGTTCAACAATCTTAATGGAAGGTTGTGACCCATTAGCCAAGTTATCTTTAACCATCTGAAGATGGAGTTGCTGTTGAGAATTTCTTCAGAGCAACAAGCAGAGGGATGGAGGGTTGTCATGTTTTGCAACTTAAAGTACTATTGGAAACATAATAATACAGTTCTTAGATTTTATTATTTTACCATCCATCATGAAGAAGTGCCTGCTAGTGCCCATCTTTGCATAAAGGCTGAAAATTTGAGAAGTTATTTGAGCACAAATTCCATGACATTTTTCCTTAGATCTTTGAAGATGAGCCTGGAGAAGGTGAGGGTAGAGTTTTCTGAGCACAGAGGTAGTGTGAGGTACAAGACTTTCACGGACACCTTCCTTCAGAAGGGCTATACTGGCTCACTGTATAAGGTGGATACCTGGAATAGTTTGGCCACAGCTGTCACAGTACTGTGACAACTATCGTGACTTGAGCTGATGCAAGCGTGACCTCCTTGGCCAATGAGAAGCTGAAGTTAGAGTACAGTGACCTCTGCATTGTGAGTGTACCACCCTTTAACTAAACAAATAACCACACAGTGCACCTTTTCATTCTGCTTTGTCCTTGTCTCCAGTCCCTGCCGAGATGGAAAGGAACAGGGAGATGCATATGGACAGACATGAATGACTAAGAAAGCAGCAGGATGAAAGCTGTGTCTATTTGCATTATGATAGGCAGCAATTAAGAATAATGGTAAATACATTTATACAGTAGGTCAACACCTCTCAGTACTGGCATTCCTTACAGGAATTAGAATTACTGTGTAATCTTAGAATTTTGATTTTACATGCCACACCCTATATTGCTGACAAAGTGGCTTATCATGTTAAGTCTATGTGCACTGACATTATTAGAAGGGTTGTGGGTTCAACCTACCCCCCCCCAAAAAAAACATTAGTCATGTCTGTCTTCTCTTGTGACCTATCCTCCTCCTCTTACTTCTCTGCCTTCTTTCCCCAATTTTCTTCTCACAAAAACAAAACAAACAAAAAAATAAAATAAAATGTCACACAAAAAATACTCTCACCCATACCTGTAAACATAACAGACCTTTAATTAATGAATGCATGACTGGTACCTATAGTTCATTATGAAGCGTTTAGTTGTCCAATAAATCATTGAGAATATCAGCCAGTAGATAACTAAGGATATAACTGTAACTCACCAGAATTATTGAGTTAAGAAGTTGAGAGGTATGTTCCTGTCCCAACTCCATCCTGCCCATTCCTTATTTACTTGCCTTTCATTCGACCCTCTGCTTGCTACCTCTTTTCATCTCTGTCTTATAATTTCATTTCCTACCTTTAACCTAACTGAAAAATAAATACACCACACACATGCCCAAAAAGGCTTATATATTAAAATCATCTTTCTGTGATCATATATTGCATTACAGTTGGCACAGAACAACATCATTGGTCATGTACAACCACGGGGAAATGACAGAAATACTTTGAATTCATTGAGATCATAACATTGGTTGTACAAATGAGCTTAGTGTAGGTGGGTGGCAACAAAACAATGAAATTCTGTAAAGTTAATGCTTTTTCTGTGAAGACCTCTGTGATGCAATGTAGTAATTAATGATGTAGAGTCCAAGTCCATTTTCAATGCACTGTCTGCAAGGTTCTAATCATCTGGGGGTGTAATGTTGTTTTACACTATTATGTTTTGATCATAACAACTGTTCGACATCCCCCTACACTATTTTGTTATATTTTTTAATCTATTTACTCTAATAGTTTCAGTGGCATACGTGGCTAATGCTTGAGTTCAGGTGATATGAGTGACACAAGCACTGGTTCAGGTATATTCAGCTGTATTTCTCTTGTATTGCTGCCCTATATTCCATTAACTCTAGTAAGTATTTTACTGGCACTTTCCCTAAGTATGACTCTGTTGTATATCCAAGTAATGCTTTTTTGTGGAGAATGTGAGTGGCACTGATGGTTTCAGACATGCAGGTGCAATCATGTTGTAATCATGTATTCTTTTTCCATGAAATTAAACATTCCTATCATCAGTGTGCACATTCTGTCATGGGGTTTGACACTGTCTAACAAAATGTAAGTATGAAATAATCTAGCATTAAGTTAAGAAGTTGTGAAATATGCTTCTAACCTGCCTTCATCCAGCTCATCCCTTCTTAGCTCACCTTGTGTGCTGCCATCGGTGTCGTTCCCCTTTTAGTCTTGGTTCTGTTGTCCCATTTACATCCTCTACCAGGTCCAAAAATAAACACAACCGCAATGCAGTTAAATTAATGGCTGGTTTACACTGTTTGGCATCCACTCCACAAATGTGCTACATATCCTAGAAATATGCCTTCTTAATGACCCTTTAAGTCAGGCAGCTTCAGTGGCTGCCCTTGATAATGCACTTCTATATCATGCAATGTGAAAGTCATGGGTTCTTAGCCATTGATGTCTGTGTTTTCTTCACCCACCTCTATCCTGCTAAATCCTTATTTCCTCACCTTTTGTAGTCTCGGTAGCCTTGTCTACTTGCTGCTTTGTCGTGTCTGTCTTATACCCTTTGCAAAATTTTATTGTATCAAAACACATAATCGTACCACACATACATGCCCCAAAAAAGTTATAAAACAATAAAAACATCTATTTGTGGTATACATTGTACAATAGTAGGCAGAGGAGTACTTCACTGTCCATATCCCACAAACAGGAATGACACTTCTTGTACTTTTGAAAAAATTGAGAAAAATTCTTCAAGCACTCTAAGACATTAGCATCTGTCATGCAAGCGAGCTAAGTCTGATGAGTGACACCAGGCAGTGCTGACATAAGGTGAAATTACTAGTTTCATTGTAACACTTTTCCGCTCTCAAAGTATTCATAAAGTGGTGTGTACATTGTCAACTCGGTAGGGGGAGAGTTGTGATTCTCCGATTGTCATATGCTGTTCACCAGTGTGTATTTTTCAGTCTTCCACAGTGTTCTAGCATTTCCTTGAAATGTGTGTGTTCTTTGACTTCTTTCTGTAGAAGTTCTTGTAGTTTCATAGGTAGGTACTAGGCTATCTGCCCAAAGGCATTTATAAGCCTAGCCAGAATGTGTTGGCTTTTGCCACCCCCTTAGATTAGTTCCCTGTGCCTCTGTCCAGCAGAGCCATTGAAGTGATCCCTGGGGTAAACTTTTTGTTTCCCATCCACTCATCAAGGTTTCTCTTGAAGAGGGTTAGCAAGGAGCTCTGCCTAATATAGATTGGAATCTTGTTCCAGAGCATGGGAAGTCTCTGGGACAGGAATGTATCCCTCCAGCACGTCCTATTTATTGTTGTGGTGAGGTTTAGATCCCTGGAGCGTGTGGCTCGACGGGATATAGTTTTCTTTAGGTGGAGCATGTTCATCAATTCTGGGTTGGACATGGCCATGTATGTCAGGCAGAGATCACCTCTGAGTAGGTGGTATGCAACCAAGTACAGCTGAAGTTTCTTCAGTCGAGCTGCATAGGGCATCTGCTTGAGGCCAGTGATCCTCTTGTTGAGGTACTTCTGTGGTTTTTCCAGTTGTTGCAGGTGTCTTGTAAGGTACATCCCAAATGGGGCATTGTACTCTATGATGGATCTGATGAGTGATGCGTAGAGGGGCCCAATGACCTCTTTTGATCTGGATGCAAACCCTTTTGTGATTAGGTGGGCCACATAGAAGGATTTTCTAACCACTTTGGCAATGTGATTATCAAAGGAGAGGTTACTATCTACTTGGGTCCACAGATCCCTTATTACGTCTTCCGTATTTAGGGGGCTACCACCTATGTGGTAGTTTGTGGGTACTTTGTTTTTCCCAAAGGGGATGACTATGCACTTTTTGGTATTTAGCTTGAGGCCATGGTTTTGACACCAGGTATCTGTCTCAGTGAGACCCTTTTGGAGGATGTCTGTGTCAGCCAGTGAGTCAATTATAGCCCCTAGTTTGGAGTCGTCTGTGAAGTTGGTCAGCCATAATCCTCCTGTACTTGTCTGTACCTCTGAGAAGTATATACTGAACAGGAGGAGTCCTAGGACTGAGCCCTGCGGAACGCCACTTGTAACTGGTTTAGAGTCAGATCTAGCTCCTGCAACTCTTACCATGTGGGTTCTGTTCGTGAGCCAGTTGGCAACCCATCTCGTGACATAGGGTTTATGTTCAGGCTGGTGAGCTTGTCTATAATACCTGAGTGGGGAATGGTGTCGAAGGCCTTTGCAAGGTCTATGTAGGCTGTGTGGACCACCTTTCCCTCGTCTGTCTCAAAGAAGTCCACCAGGTTTAGGAGGCATGATCTGCCCTTAACAAAGCTGAACTGGGTAGGGTCCAGTGTTTGGAGGTTCACAATGTCTCTGTTAATGAGATCCATGATGATGCGCTCCATAGCTTTGCAGACCAAGCTAGCCATAGGGCGATAGTTCCCGGGGTCTGTTGTGGCTCCACCTTTGTGGAGTGGAATGACCGTTGCTGTGCGCCACTCAATGGGCACGTAGCCTGTGGAGAGGCTGAGTTTAAACAGTGTGTTTAGGTGAGGGGTTGGTTCATCTTTGAGCTTGTGTAGGACGCAGCCTGGGATACTGTCCGGGTCCCATTGATGCTGTGTTTTTAGCTTTGGAGAGGGCTGTTTTAACCTGAGTGTCTGTGATTTCAGGGGCACTACATTCTTCTGGTATAGTTATGGGCCCTTTTGGGGATGAGAGAGGGGTGAAGTTTGCACTGAATCTGTCTGCCAGGATGTTGGCTATATTGGTTAGTTCAGTGTATTTTGTGCCATTCTGCACTAACTCCGAGCAGATCTGAGAATTGCCACTTAGATTCTTGACATAGCTAAAGAATGCCTTGTGGTTATCTTTAGAGTCCATGGCAATTTTTCTTTCAAAGCTAGCCTTGGATGACTTTATGAGGGAGCGTAGTTTCTTGCTGATACTGTTCAGGGATGTCTTCCCTTCTTGGGATTTTACTCTTTTCTGTACTAGTTTCATCTTTCTATTGTATAGCTTGTTTATGGCAGGGGTCCACAAGACTGATTTCCTTTTCTTGGAGGAGTGAGTCTTGGTTTTGTTTGAGATAGCACGATCCATGCATTCTTGTAGGTGCCCGTAGAGTGTATTAGTAAAGGATTTTGCAGCTTGGACAGCATTATCCTTTAGCATGGAGGCTTTGAAATTTCCCACCTCGGTCTTAAGTAACGTGAAGTTTGCTTTTGAAAAGTTTTTCATGGTGGTTTCTTTGGCCGGTGTTGGTGGTGGAATGTGGATATCCAGAATGATTAGTTTATGGTCAGATCTAACCAGCGAGGGGTTGACCTCCAGTGTGGAACACTGGTCGCCCATGTTGGTGATGACCAGGTCCAATATGTTGTCACCTCTGGTGGGGGTGTTGACCAGTTGATCCAGGGTGTTTGAGTTTATAAATTCTAGGAAATGTTGGGCTAGGGAGTTTGTACTTGAGTAGTTCTCCCAGTTAATGTTCTTCTGCACCTTCATTTGATAGTGCACTGATCTAGAGACTCTCAGGCAGGCAAGGATCCATAAACATGGAGGTCTACCTTGTAGCAGTCTGAAAAACAATGTGTATCATGCACAAATAACTTACAATGCATATATGGAATAAGGCCAAACATAGAATGCACATGGATGTGTACACTGTCAATACAGTTAGGGGTGAGTTTCATGGCAATCAGACTCCTGCAGGGTTGTGATAGTGAGGAAAAGAGTGCCTTCAGACAGCAGGTGCAGGAATAAGCAGGACAACATGAATTGATGTTGATAATGGGTGACCTGAATGCACATATTGGGACAGACAGAACAGGACATGAGGACTGCTTGGGTTCACATGGGTGGGACAGCAGAAATAAAGAAGCAGAGACCATTATAGACTTTTGTCTGACAAATGGCTTGATAGTAGCCAGCACATGGTTCATAAAGAGAGAGAGAGTCACACAATCACATACAACAGTGGCCAGCATTCAAGTGAGGTAAATGTCCTCCTAGTAAGGAAAGGGGACTGGGATAAAATCAGAGATTGCAAAGTCATCCCCAGTGAAATAGTCAGCCCAGAGCATAAACTACTGATTGCCACAATCAGCTACAAGTAGTGTTCAGAGAAGGCTCTAAGGTCAAAGGAGACCTGGCTGAAGACCTGGGAGTTGACAGGAGATAAGTCACAACAGTTCAAATAATTATGCAGGGCTGTAGCTCCTCAGGAAGAAGAGGAAACAGGTGGAGGTGAAGAAGAATGGCAGCACCTCAAAGCAACATATGTGAGGACTACAGAAATGATATGTGTCTTAGCCAGGTATGGAAACAAGGTACATAAGGAAAGTTGGTGGTGGAATGCAGAAGTCCAGGAAGTCAGCACAAGCAAGTGTGAGATAAAAAAAGATGAACCAGACTAGGAAGGAATACTGGTTGGCTAACAAAGAGTCTAAGAAAGAAGTTGCAATAACATAGAACAAGGCATCAGAGGCACTCTCTACCAGCTTCTGGAAAGTAAGTCAGTAGATGGCACAAATAAACTATATCAGGTTACAAGGCAAAGACAGAAGATAAAGAAGATAGTCAGACGCCCTTCATAAAGGATGTCAGCAACAACCTGCTCACAGTCAACAGGACATCAAAGGCAGATAGAAGGAGTATTTCCAGCAGTGTCTGAATGAAGAAAACCCCACAGAAGCTGTACTGCCCCAGAAACAGCCTATAATGAGAGAAGAAGAGGAGGAGCCCATTCTAGAAGAAGTAAGAAGAGCACTAATGAAAATTAAATCAGGGAAAGCAGCAGGCTCAGATGAGTTCACAGCAGATACGATAAAGATGCCCCTGTGAGATATGGGAGAAATGGCTCCTGACAGTACTCAAAGCAGTGTGAAGAGAAAGCATATCCCAGGTGACTGCAGAATAAGCATACTAGTGCTATTGTGTAAGAGTAAAGGGGGCATCCACAACTGTGGGCTGTACAGAGGTATCAAGCTCCAGTCGCATTGCATGAAAGTTCTAGAGAGGGTGATTGCTAAACAGATAAGCAGATTAGCAGAAGGTAAAATGAGAGATGACAGTTTGGATTCAGATCAGGATGCAGCACAACTGACCCACTGTTTGCAATGAGACAGATAATTGAGAAGAAGGTAGAGACGAGAAAAGAGTCCAACTGGGCATTCCTAGACTTGGCGAAAGCATATGACAAGGTCCCAAGAATGCTGATTTAGGAAGTCCCGTGGTAGACTGAAGACCCAGAAACACTGGTAGAATTAGTGCAAGCTATGTAAAAGGACCCAGTGACTCAAGTATGAACAGTGGTCTGTCTTGCAGAGGTGTTCCCAGTGGGAGTGGGTGAGCATTAGGTTTCAGCTCTGAGGCCATTACTGTTCATACTAGTGATGACATTAGCAAACAGGTTGGTGGGACACATCAGTAAAGTTGCTGTAAGCAGATGGTATGGCATTACAGCCAGAATCTGAGCAAGAACTTCAGCAAAGGATAGGGGATAGAATGCAAAACTGAAGGCACATAGGATGAAACTGAGTTCAGATAAGGCAGTTGTAACAGCAGCAAATGGTGGAAATCAGAATAAGCTGAGAATTGAAATAGAAGGGAAAATAGTGGAACAGGGTAACAGCTTCGAGTGTTTGGATGAGGTGGCTGAGGAGAAGAGAAGTCTGAGTGAGCAGGTTGAAGCTAGAATCAGAGGTGCTGCAACCAAATGGCACAGCATGTCAGGTATAGCATATAGGTTCATAGGTGTGTACTAGGCTAATGGCCTTGGAGCCTTTACAAGCCTGGCGTCGTGCCACCCGACCTTTGTTCCTAGTGCCTCTGTCGAGTAGAGCCACTGGAGTAATCCCGGGGTGAATTTTCTATTTCCCACCCACTCATCAAGATTCCTCTTGAGGAAGGCCAGTGAGGTGCTCTGCTTGACATGTATGGGAAGTCTATTCCATAGCATGGACAGTCTCTGGGTTATGGACCTGTCCCCCAGCATGTTCTGTTGACAGAAGAATGCGGAAGAAGCTGAAAAGTAAGGTATACAAAACAGTGGTGCGACCATGCTACTTTATGGTACAACAACCTGAGCTGTAAATGCAGAGCAGTTGAGGAAGCTAGAGGTCATTGAGATGAAATGCCTGAGGCTGGTGAAAGAATGAACACTGTGGGACAGACGAAGAAATGAGGACATAAGTGCATAAGCTATAATAGCTCCAACTGCAGAAAAGATCAAAGTGAAGTGATTACGCTGGTTCAGGCACATGTGCAGAAAAGCAGAGGGCGATCTAGTGAAGGGCATTTAGGAGAGAAAAGAAGAAAGCAACAGGGAAAAAGGGTATCCAGCTAAGAGGGGGATAGATTGTGTGACAGAAGACGTGCAACAGGCAGGCACGAGTGTTAAAGAAGGCAGGAGAGTGGCACTGACTATGGAGAGATGACACCCTGACCCCAAGTAGAAAATTGGAATAAAGGGAGCTAATGATGATGTGTTTTATGATCCGTTTTACTCTGAGTGTTGCAGTGGTCACCTTGCCAGTAAACTGTGGTTACGCTGGCATATGGTCTAAATTGATGGCTCAACTTCCCTCAGGGTAGCATAGACTCCTTTTTAAATGACATTCATAGCATAGTACAAATCCACTCCTGTCACCTGATGTTATCAGGACTGGTACAGGTTGGTACATCACATTACTTTATTGTATTTCACCTCTGCTGTTTATGTTTCACATTCATCTACATTAATGCATTGTCATATCACTTTCTCTGCTCTGCTTTGCTGACAATTATTTTATGCTACACCTCTCTTTGCACTTTATTCTGTCCAGTTCTATGGATTTTGTTGGTGTAGTATAACCTGTATCCTCCTCAGCTGTCAACGATAATTACCAACCACTGTGCATGTGATAAGTCCCACTGCTTGTTGTGCATGCAAGATAAATGCAGTCTTGGCTTGGCTGTGATTGTGGTCACAGCATTTATGAGTCCCAGGGTCCATAAATCATCAGCAAAAGAAGTATATCCTTTAAATAACTCTAAATGTTTCATTGATGCAAATAAGTGCATTGTCACAGTCCATAAATAAGACTTGTGTACACATCTATGCCTCCTCTAGCAATCTAGTGTAAAAATTTTAATTGTTCACATTTCTAGTCATAGCTCTTTATACTCCTGGTTGCAAATATGCTATTTTTATTTAGTTTCACTCTAACACAATGCTACTTTCCTGACAGTCAGAATGAAACTTATACAAGTATAAGTGATTAGCTAACATATATGTGATTTTATAGAATTTAGGGCCAAGAGTTTATGTTAGTTTTATTTAACATAAAATACAGTAATACTTGTGTGCTATGGGATAATGAGCCATTCCAAAACCTAAGGAACTGCCTTCCACTTCTGCTCAGAATAGCTGTGTTATTTTAACCTTTACAGGACAAGCTTACCAATGCATGATGCTATATGAAACAGCAGAGTGACATATTTCATTTATCAGCTTGGCACTCAGAAGAGCAAAAAGATGGATGTGACAGATGTTGACATGCTGAATCAAGTCACTCACTCATTCTAAAGAAAGACTAAGGTTTTAATATACCATCGCACACACATCAGCTAGTATTGCTCTTTTAAACTTATAAAGTTGCTAGAGCAACAGGATTTGTTTGTACATATTTTCTGAAGGATGCAAAGTCTGGAACATACCTCTCAAGCTCTTAGAGCAAACAATCTGGACAAAGCCTAAAATGATGGGGGGACTAATAGGGACAGATTTTAAATATTGGTCTTACAAACTTAGAAAGTTGATAGAATAATAGGTTTTCATTAGCATGAATTTTCTGAAGGATGCACAGTCTGGAACCCAAATCTATGTCATTATTTAGTGACATCAATCCTCAGTGATTTAACTACAAATTTTATGAGGAACAGACCAAAAATATGAAGCAAAAATCTGGATATTCTGTAAAGATCTGGGCTGTTGAGAGGTATGTTTACAGACTTTAAATATTTTGCAGCATCTACTGTGCCAAACAAATTCAAAACACAGACCATATTGCAGAATATTATGATATGAACACTGTATGTCCCTTCCAGGATATAAATGCATCCTAGCCAGTTAATTAAATCTAATAATTACAGATTTAATTAAAATTTTAGTGAAGAGAAATATCTTCTTATAACATTTCGGGGCTACAAAAGAGCTCCTGATGCCACAGTGGTTAAATCCATGCAGAAACTGCAAAATACACCCTATAAGTCACTCATCAGATTCCAAATTCACTGAAAAATGTGTACTTCCTGCTTGTTAAATGGCACTATGAAGTAACAGTACTAGAAATGTAGTTTGCCTACATAAAAGATGCCCCCCACATATTACTAAACAAATCACATATCGCAAGGAACCAGTAATAAGATGTCTATTATACAATGACTGGCCATTAGCATTCAAAAAGAAGCATGCTGATTGGTCTGCCCAACCAGGTGCCCATTGTAAATCGAGCATATGCCAACAGCAAAAGTCCAGCTGCTAAAGTATCACTGAGTGCCCAGGCTTTTTTTTTAATTTCTGTCTCTTAGACAATGAATAGTCTGAATAAAAGACTTTGAAACTAAAAAGCTTGTCATTATTTAATGACTTCATTTGTCATAAAATGTGTTTTCCCTCAAATCACAGAGGAACAAAGTCGCTAAATAATGACAAGCATTTCAGTTTCAGACATTCTTTCCTTCAGACAATGTACACATATTCACATTTTTCAAATAAAAGATCAAGAGGTACTTTGTACATATGAGACCACAGAAAATACAAGGAAAATCAGGTACATTCTGAAAACTGAAACATACCTGATTTTCCTTGTATTTTCCCCTCTCTCTTGCACCTCTAAACTGTTGGGAGGTTACAGTTTTTTTTAATGGAGATAATCCTCTCTGTTGCTTGCTAAAGCAGTGATGTACTGTGTAAGCCTGGGAATGTAAGTCCCATACACATGTGCATTACATCATCAAAAGGTAGAATCAGTAAACAAAGTGTAGTGCCGTTATACAAAGGCATTATTTAAGAAAACTAAGTATTTTTTTTCCTAAATAATGTTATTGTATAATTGCAATAACTGATGACTGGGTGTGGTATATTGAAGATTTACCCATGGTTGGTTTTAATTAATCACTCAGGCTTCACCCTCGTGATTAACCCACACCAACCTTGGGTAAATCTTCAATATACCACACTCATTCATTGGTTATTGCTATAATATCATATATCCTTAGACATTTAAGTATATGAAAGTTTTTGGTTCTAGTTTTATATACCAATATACCACTCCACAACACCTGCAGTAGCGGCATGGACTATAACCATTGAAATCTGAATTAGAGCTATCATCTACCCTGGGCCATTTATAGTGCGAAAAACACGTGACAATCATCTCCTCTTTTTATATGCAAAACTACGTTGTGGTAAAACTATATTAGGAAAAAGAATATCTGATGTTACCAAAGGCCATTATTGCCCACTACCTTTTTAATAGGTCTGGTATTGCTCCCAGACATATTCTTAGACCTCTCAGATTTTTCCTTATAAGTAAGGTTCTTTCTCTTGGTTTATTTCCAGCCCTGAGTGAGGCTGTTGCAATATCCTTCATGGAGTATCCCCTCTGTAGAAAGTCATTTTCTAATTTGTCAAATTCTGACGCTAATTCCTTATTGTCATTGCAAATTCTCCTTATTCTGAGAAACTGAGATGTGGGTATGGTTTGAATCATGAACTTAGAATGACAGCTTTTAGCATACAACCGGGCATTTTGGTGGAAAGGATTTTTTACAAAAATGTTTTTACTGAACTATCCAGTAACTCTGAGACATTAACATCTGAAAATTCTATAGTAAAAAATATGCTTTGCTATGAAACTGATTCCCATGTTATTACAGCTTAACTACTTAATAAACCCAGACAAATCACACAGTTTACCTTTTCAAATCAGTCAACAGTCATGTAAGAAACATCCTGCACCATTCTGAGTTGGGAATTATACATATATATCTATCTATATATATATATATATATATATATATATATATATATATATATATATATATATAAAGAAAATGTTACAAAACAGCCGCCAAAGTTCGATGCTGTAGAATAAATGAAGCAATAGAGAAAAAAAAAAACAGTTTGATCACCAAAGTGAAGGTCATAAAGTTTAATAAAATGCTAAAACAATAAAAAGAAAATGAGCGCGTTCGGGTTAACACTCACCCTTCATCAGATCTACTCATGCTTAGTGAGTAAAACCATTTAAAACATGATATCCAATCAAAATCAGTTAAACTGCTGACATCCATCAGAGGCTGGCTGTAAAGGTTGAATCATAACATCGAGTCCAAAAATTATCCAGCACAAGGAAAGGTAAACAATATTTTAGAAATTTAATGTAGCAAATCCCATAAACACAATAAAGCAAACCGGTTTCGGCTAAGAGATTATAGCCTTCTTCAGTGCAACAAAAATGTATTAAATGGGGCAAACCCTTGCAGCTGCTTATATACATCTCACATTTATACATTTTTGTTGCACTGAAGAAGGCTATAATATCTTAGCCGAAACCAGTTTACTTTATTGTATTTATGGGATTTGCAACATTAAATTTCTAAAATATTTTTTACCTTTCCCTTGTGCTGGATAATTTTTGGACTCAATACTACAATGGTTTGATCCATGCACTTTGTCTTCCCTGCGTATTTTTGGTTTGGTCTGAATCATAACATAGCCACTTAAAGAGATATTTTAACCAATCATGATCATCTGTGCAGCCTGTCATTTTATTATTTAAGGGCTGATAAATTCACATTCAAACAAGATGGTTTATCAGATTGCAGATCCCCATTCCATCTCATTTCTGCAAGCTCCATTTTGTCCATGATGTTACTACCCCTAATTCTTTCTTCTATAATTTGTAAAACCATGAAAAGAAAATTATGGCCAGGATTGATGAAGATGTGCTTTACAAGAGGATTCTTCAGGTCTCCTAAGTGGAGGGGAGGTAACATCATGGACAAAACAGCCTCATTACGCTCTATAAAAGCTCTATAAATAATGTTCAGTATAAGCTATGAGTTCATGCTGTTATAACCTCAAAAAGAATGCTTCTGCAAGTCTCTGGAGACAGCACGGTTCTTACCTTGATACAGCAAGCCCTATACTTTGTACTTTTAGTGTTCAAACTGAAATACCTTGCATATCAACCAGTTCTTTTTTGTTAGGCCAGAAGTGTTACAATAGCACTATACCACAACTTTTAATTGCTCCAATATTAAGAACAAAATTAAAACTTGGCAAAAGAGTTTTACCATCCCTTGGACCATCCACCAGGGATGAATTTCTCATAACAGTGGCACATTATACACCTTCTTTCTGAAACTGATTGTTCACTTTTATAGTCATCTGCATATTCTTCAATCTGAGAACCTGCCACAAGCAAAGACCAGTTGTTAGTATTATTTATTTCATGGTACAATACTCACTGATACTCATTATTCTGTGCCTCTTTACTTACGGGTACAGTACTCACTGATATTCATTATTCTGTGTCTCTTTTCTTATGGGTCCAGTATTCACTGATACTCATTATTCTGTGCCTCTTTACTTAGGAGTACAGTACTCACTCATACTCATTATTTTGTGCCTTTATTCTGTGCCTCTTTTCTTATGGGTACAGTACTCACTCACACTCATTATTTTGTGCCTCTTTACTTACGGGTACAGTACTCACTGATACTCATTATTCTGTGCCTCTTTACTTACGGGTAGAGTACTCACTGATACTCATTTTTCTGTGCCTCTTTACTTATGGGTACAGTACTCACTCATACTAATTATTTTGTGTCTTTATTCTGTGCCTCTTTTCTTATGGGTACAGTACTCACTCACACTCATTATTTTGTGCCTCTGTACTTATGGGTACAGTACTCACTGATACTCATTATTCTGTGCCTCTTTACGTATGGGTACAGTACTTACTGATACTCATTATTCTGTGCGTCTTTACTTATGGCTACAGTACTCATTCATACTCATTATTTTGTGCCTTTATTCTGTGCCTCTTTTCTTATGGGTACAGTACTCACTGATACTCATTATTCTGTGCCTCTTTACTTACGAGTACAGTACTCACTCATAGTCATTATTCTGTGCCTCTTTACTTATGGGTACAGTACACACTGATACTCATTATTTTGTGCCTCTTTACTTATGGGTACAGTACTCACTAATACTCATTATTCTGTGCCTCTTTACTTAAGGTACAGTACTCACTAATACTCATTATTCTGTGTTTCTTTACTTATGGGTACAGTACTCACTGATACTCATTATTTTGTGCCTTTATTCTGTGCCTCTTTTCTTATGGGTACAGTACTCACTCACACTCATTATTTTGTGCCTCTTTACTTAAGGGTACAGTACTCACTGATACTCATTATTCTGTGCCTCTTTACTTACGGGTAGAGTACTCACTGATACTCATTTTTCTGTGCTTCTTTACTTATGGGTACAGTACTCACTCATACTCATTATTTTGTGCCTTTATTCTGTGCCTCTTTTCTTATGGGTACAGTACTCACTCACACTCATTATTTTGTGCCTCTTTACTTATGGGTACAGTACTCACTGATACTCATTCTGTGCCTCTTTACGTATGGGTACAGTACTCACTGATACTCATTATTCTGTGCCTCTTTACTTAGGGGTACAGTACTCACTCATACTCATTATTTTGTGCCTTTATTCTGTGCCTCTTTTCTTATGGGTACAGTACTCACTGACACTCATTATTTTGTGCCTCTTTACTTACGGGTACAGTACTCACTCATACTCATTATTTTTTGCCTTTATTCTGTGCCTCTTTTCTTATGGGTACAGTACTCACTCACACTCATTATTTTGTGCCTCTTTACTTACGGGTACAGTACTCACTGATACTCATTATTCTGTGCCTCTTTACGTATGGGTACAGTACTCACTGATACTCATTATTCTGTGCCTCTTTACTTATGGCTACAGTACTCATTCATACTCATTATTTTGTGCCTTTATTCTCTGCCTCTTTTCTTATGAGTACAGTACTCACTGATACTCATTATTCTGTGCCTCTTTACTTACGAGTACAGTACTCACTCATACTCATTATTCTGTGCCTCTTTACTTACGGGTACAGTACTCCATAATACTCATTATTCTGTGCCTCTTTACTTACAGGTACAGTACTCACTGATACTCATTATTCTGTGTCTCTTTACTTATGGGTACAGTACTCACTGATACTCATTATTTTGTGCCTCTTTACTTAAGGGTACAGTACTCACTCATACTCATTATTCTGTGCCTCTTTACTTATGGGTACAGTATTCACTGATACTCATTATTCTGTGTCTACATACGGGTACAGTACTCACTGATACTCATTATTTTGTGCCTCTTTACTTGTGGGTACAGTACTCAGTGATACTCATTATTCTGTGCCTCTTTTCTTACGGGTACAGTACTCACTGATACTCATTATTTTGTGCCTTTTTATTTACGGGTACAGTACTCACTGATACTCATTATTCTGTGCCTCCTTACTTACGGGTACAGTACTCACTGATACTCATTATTTTGTGCCTCTTTACTTACAGGTACAATACTCACTGATACTCATTATTCTGTGTCTCTTTACTTATGGGTACAGTACTCACTGATACTCATTATTTTGTGCCTCTTTACTTAAGGGTACAGTACTCACTCATACTCATTATTCTGTGCCTCTTTACTTATGGGTACAGTATTCACTGATACTCATTATTCTGTGTCTACATACGGGTACAGTACTCACTGATACTCATTATTTTGTGCCTCTTTACTTGCGGGTACAGTACTCAGTGATACTCATTATTCTGTGCCTCTTTACTTACGGGTACAGCACCCACTGAGACTCATTATTCTGTGCCTCTTTACTTATGGGTACACTACTCACTGATACTCATTATTTTGTGCCTCTTTATTTATGGGTACAGTACTCCCTGATACTCATTATTCTGTGCCTCTTTACTTACAGGTACAGTACTCACTGATACTCATTATTCTGTGCCTCTTTACTTATGGGTAGAGTACTCACTGATACTCATTTTTCTGTGCCTCTTTACTTATGGGTACAGTACTCACTCATACACATTATTTTGTGCCTTTATTCTGTGTCTCTTTTTTTATGGGTGCAGTACTCACTCACACTCATTATTTTGTGCCTCTTTACTTATGGGTACAGTACTCACTGATACTCATTATTCTGTGCCTCTTTACTTAAGGGTACAGTACTCACTCATACTCATTATTCTGTGCCTCTTTACTTATGGGTACAGTATTCACTGATACTCATTATTCTGTGTCTACATATGGGTACAGTACTCACTGATACTCATTATTTTGTGCCTCTTTACTTGTGGGTACAGTACTCAGTGATACTCATTATTCTGTGCCTCTTTTCTTACGGGTACAGTACTCACTGATACTCATTATTTTGTGCCTTTTTATTTACGGGTACAGTACTCACTGATACTCATTATTCTGTGCCTCCTTACTTACGGGTACAGTACTCACTGATACTCATTATTTTGTGCCTCTTTATTTACGGGTACAGTACTCACTGATACTCATTATTCTGTGACTCTGTTAGGTAGTCAGTTGTCTGTTATTTTTCTTGATTTGGTGATTAAATCATTCAGGAAGACGACTAGGAATAATTTGATGGGCCCAGGCAATATCCCTTCAATGATGATTGTTAATTTAAAAGAATTAAGTTTAGTATTGCTTGGTATATTTAATACTGAGAAAATATATTGTTCACAATTCTTGGAAAAATGTCTAATATTACTCTGATATACAAAAGAGTGTTTGTGAGGAAATAAGCAATTATAGGTCTGCATTTGTTTTGAGAGATGCCTTATTGAACTCATAGAATTGGATAGAAATAAACAACCACATTATATTAGCATGCATGCATTCACTAAAAGGAAATCAACCCAAGAACATCTAATTTAATTTTATAATTTAGTATCATCGGTGGTTGATTTGGAATTGGGAGTATTGGTTATATATTTTAAGTAAGGCATTTGCTATATTACCCTTTTCTATGATCTATGGTACTTTAATTGCAAACACCTGCAATCCTTATTTCATAAACTGGATGCTGTAATGGATGGTTAGAAGAAAATATTCAGTGGTTATTGATGGCTGCTGATCTGATCTTCTTCTAGTAATGAATGGAGTTCCTCAGGGATCGATATTGGGATCAGTGTTGTTTAATATTGCTTTTTCGCTTTTCCTAAAAATAAAATTTGTTGGTATAACATCTCCAAAAGTTGGCAATAATATCTCAAAATGGTTGTAGATGTCATTGACTGAAACTTTGTACTTATACATCACTTTTTTCCAAGAAACAATAGTCCCCAAGCCCTGGAAACAAGCCTACCTTATCCCTTTTCAGAAGTACAGCAAATCTTTAGAACTAGCAAACTACAGACCATCTTGTTCCCTCTATTCAAAATATTTGAAAAATGTGTTCACCTTACTTGATCAACTACCTAACAGAGAGGAGGTTCTATAACACAACATGGATTTAAGCAATACCATACCATACCATACCATTACACACCATATTCATTAATGATAAAATGAAGGTGAAATGTTTGCTTCCCCATTTTTAGATGTATCCATAGCATTTTATATAGTTTTACATACCATGCTGTTACTTAAACTCAAGGAACTAGGCCTCACCTGCAGTACAATCAATTTGTTTAAAAATGTCCTCAGCCACCAAACACAACACGTCACTGGGAGGATGACCTGTCAACTTCACTGCATACAAGGTCAGTACTAGGATCTTTATTGTTTAATGTACTGATAAATAAAATGTTTACAGCCTCTCATCCAGCAAATCTTATCCAATATGCAGATTATTCAATATTGTTATATATAACCTCTTCTAAATCATAAGGGTGACTGTCTATACACTGCATACATTGCTCAACTATGGAACTCAGTCCCAACAGATATCAGAAATATCTAATCTCATTGAAGAAATACCTATAAACAAAGTGTATATGGGCAGCATTACTACGTTCCTATTTTATGCACTTAGTCTGAACCAATACCATTAAAAAATTCCCACTTTTATTACAATAATCTCCTGGATACCAGTCTTGAGAAAATTGTAATGGTTTAGATAAAATGTGCATATGTCTTGTCTGCTATCTGTGTACTAACATTGTATTATACATTTTCACTGTTGACTCATGCTAACTACCTGTTTACAATATATGCAATGTTTAGCTATTCCGTGGAGCTTTTCTCTTTGGGCATATTTGCCTAGTCAGACTTTCTGCATAATCAAATGAAAATAAATAAATAAAGTACCACACATTTACTTTGTTCAAACCTTTCAGGAAAATTTGAGTATCCTAGTGGGATTTGATCACTGCTCCTACTTTGCAATCATCAGGAAAGTTGATGAAGCATTATCCCTTGATATCAGCTTTCATATCTGAAAGGTATGTGCCAGTGTGGAAAGAGCCTAGAAAGGAGGCCTCTGGGACATAGCTGGTAATGTTTCATGTCTAGAGCAAGTATCTGTGATATTAACAGTATGGGTTCTGGCAGATAGCCAGCTAGTCATCTGGCAAACTACATAATCAGTAATATTGAGACGGGGAGGTTTTAATAACAGCTGCAAAGGACCACACAGACCATGGCGATGTTTTGTGCTGTACATGAATACAAAACACAGATCAAATGGCCATCAGCACTAAGAGAGAAAGACTCAAATATTGTATCCTTTTCTGTCACACACCAATCCTTTAATGTCCAGGAAAAAGGATATTAAAGTAAATTAAGTCCTACACTCTGGTGCTGATATTCTTTTTGTTGGGAGTCTGTCAAGAAATTCAACATTGGAGATAGTACAGAAGGCCTTGGGAAAGTCTGTGTGTGCATGATGGACTTTATGCCTTTTATTCATGGTTTCACTAATCCTTTCAAACTCAACTAAGCTGAGCAAATAAGAACTGTTTTTTACAAAGCTGAAACAGTGTCCAACCACCTAGTTTGTTATTTATTAGTTCAGCTATAATTTGTTTCATAGTCATCCAAATAATACCTCATGGTTGTATTCTTGTAATTAATAAGCCTATAATTCCAATGGCTAGTAGTGAAACCACCTTTCAGAAATGGTACCACCACAGCTGTTTGGCCTACCTTAGCACTGTACCCAGTGCAGAAGCAAAGGTTGAAGAATTGATTTAGCTGTATTGCCAGATGGGACTTGGCACCACATAGCAAACATATAGCCATATTATCGACACAGGAAATGGTAATGTTAATTTTGGAAAGCGTGAAAAGAATTGATCCAGAGTGATTCCAGCAGAAGAGATGTGAGCAGGGAGTGGGGGCAGAGAAGAAGGTGGGTGGGATGAAGCAAAGAGAATTTGTCAGTAATAATATTAGTAATGTCCTTGGGGTCAAAGAAGGAAGAGTCAATAGAGAAATGTTCAGTGCAGTACAGAACTGTTAATTACTTCTAAACTTCTTAATTTAGCCAATGAAGGCTTTTCTTTTCAACTGGATGCAGCCATACCTCTCAACTTCTTAACTTAAGAAATCTGGACAAAGCTAAAATAATAGGTAGACAAAGGCCCACAATATGGACATATTTTAAATGTTGTTCTTATAAACTTAGAAAGTTTCTAGAATAATAGGTTTTGCTTTAGCGTGCATTTTCTGAAGCATATGAAATCTGAAGCTGAAATGCCTGTCATTATTTATTGAGTTCAATCCTCAGTCATTTGCCAGAAAATCACAAATTTTATGATGAACAGACCAAAAATATGAAGCAAAAATCTGGTCATTCTTAAAAAATTCAGACAGCTGAAAAGTATGGATGCAACTCTAAATTCGGTCACCTTTGCATTTCCTAATCATAACTGGACAGAGGGTCTTACTTAATGGCTTTAAATTCCTTTTATAATGATGAAGTGGAGACCTTTATAGATGCCCAGGAGCTTTTCTTTATGTAGTTTGAAATGTGGGAGTTTCACCACGTTGCTTTAGTTTTAAGCTTGACATTATGCTTCTGTCAGATGGGTACAGATACCGCTACACAGCTAACAGGCAGCACAATTAAGAAGAGCAGACATCAGCCTCAGCTAAGAGATCTGCTGGAGAGCTACACCATTTATGGTTATCAATGGTATCAATGGTAAATGACAAGTTGTTAGTACTGGAGAGATCAATAGATGCAGAGGAACTGGTATTAGCTACAAAGCAAGTTTTTAGGGAAGTCACAGTGAGAAGGTCAAATTTGACTAGGGAGAGTATAGAACAGATTGCAAGTGAAGTGTGCTGTATCTTTAAGTAGCATGTCAAGGCTGTACATGCACATATAAATTCCAGACACGTGCACTCCCTAGTGCCATTTTGTAAGAGCAGCCACAGTGAGAGCATGCATGATCGCAGTTGTTAGTTTGTATGTAAGTTACTTAAGTTAAGTCAGTAAACCTATATAGTGATGTGTTTGTATAGAATAAAGCTGCTTGAACAGAATCCATGACAACTCTTCTATTGTGTCCAAAGTAGGACAGCGACATGGTGTCAGAACCGGGATCGAAGAGGGTAAAATCCCGAGCCATGAAGTGCAGAGATAACAGTGAAGGTAAAACCAAGAGCACTAAAGACCCAGAAAAGAATCAAAGGTAATGAGAAGTAGCACAAACTGTTTATTTGATAAAAGAGATAAAATGGGGCATTTCAAGGGCACAAAATGCATTACTGAGCAAGCAGAAAGCACAAACGTTTGTTGGCTAAAAATAATGTTTAAAATAAAGGTATTTGTTGAAATGATTAACAGTAAAGCAAGACAAGCATGTTTAAACCAAAATGACTACGTTTAGAGATAAAACAAGCATGTTTAAAGTAAAGTGAGTGTGTTCAAAGCAATACTGCGCATGTTTATAGCAAAATGAGCACAAGAAAAGTACATTGGGCATGAAAAGGGCTTAAATGAGCAAAACGAATATAATAAGGCAAAACAAGAAAGAAAAGGCACATTAAAAAAAAAATAAAGCAAGGCGACTGCATGCTTTTTGGCAAAGTCCTATGTTTTGGAATAACTATGACTTCATATTGTATCAAGGGCATAACTAAAGTCATTTGAAGTATCTCAAAGTGTGTAAAAGTGCTTACAGTGTGAGCTTATTACTGTGCATGTGTTTCAAAGAGTTTATTGTGTGCAAAGTGCAACTATTTCATGAAACACAGTTGAAGTATAGCCATTTTGAAACGTTTCTTGTGCTGGGTGTGTCTACTCGCAAAGTGCCACCATTACAGAGCGTTTCTTGCACTGTAAAGAATTGCCTAGCAAGGTACTGCCATTTTGGGAACATTTCAGTGTGCTGTATGCAGTTATTCGCAAAGTGCAACTACTTCGACATGTTATTGAGTTTTGGGCAAGAAAGTTCCAGTTTATTCACATAGTGCAGTTATTTGATATGTTTTTTATACTAATAAGAGGTGATTTATTGCAAAAACAATATTACAAGAATATTCCAGTGCCCAACAGTTTATTTCACTCACATTGTAAAGTTGTTTGAGATATTTTTTAAAATGATGATAAATTACTTTGTCAAAATGATGATAAATGACTTTAGCATTTAGCCTTCCAAACGATATTAGAAGAGTGTTATACTGCCCAAGAAGTTTATTTCACAAAGTCCAGTTATTCAAAGGTACTACAAGTTTGCTCATTAGCATTATTTCAAAAAGGCCAAAAGATATAAATTCAGAAGTACAAAAGCATTGGACAGATACAAGTACTGGCATAAGTATCTGGCATATGTGCATGAGGATGTGTTTGTGCTTATTTGCAAAATGCTTCACTGGTACGTGTTAGTATGGCAGATGGATTTCGAAAACTTGTGTTTGATCAGAATATTGCAGAGAATTGGAGAATATTTGAGCAAGAGTACGATATTTTTATGCAAGCAGCTTATGCAGATTGAGATGCACACTCCAGGGCATTTATTTTGCTAAACCTAGCTGGGTCAGAGGCCATAGAAAGAGAGCGTCTATTTGTGTATGCACCTGCAGTATATGAAGGAGAAGATGAAAATCAACATATTGTTGTACAGGCTGAATCAAGAGAGGACCCCGAGTGTTTGAAGCGCAAGTTCAGAGAAATGTATAACCCTCAAACAAATATTACATTAGAAAGGTATTTGTTCTGCATGGAGATCAGAAACCAGGGAAAACATTTGCAGCTTATATAACTGACCTGAGAAACAGAGCTAACATCTGTCAATCTGATGACTTAAAAGATGAGCTGATAAAGGACAGGCTTGTGTGTGGTATTAACAGTGCTGCTGTGAGAAAGATTTTATTTCCTGACAGTGATTTAATGTTGATTAAGGTCATTGAGATTTGTGACATCCATGAGGTGACAGAAAAACACACGAGCATACCTCTCAACCTGGAAACATCAAAAATCTGGAAAAGGCACATGAAAAATAGGTACAAATCTGTATGCTGATTAACGTAAAATTTGCATACATAATTAAACATCGCCCACTCCAATGGAATTGTGGAATACCAACTTTGAAATGCAAAATGAAGAACAGAACCAAAATATAGCACCAGAGTCCCCCTGCAGCCATTCCAATGTCCCATTACCTCGCTATTTTGCCCCATTTACCATAAACACTAAATTATGTGTGCATACTGCTTTACTTCTACAATGAATATTTGGATTTTAGTTTTTTACATTTTATAGCACAATCCACAAACATTAATAAGATACCTGCTAAACAAAGCAATACTGTCTAACAATGAAAATAGACTTGGCATTAAAACTTCTCTGCCCTTGAAACTCACATTCATTGAAACAGCATTGAAACCCAACCCACACCACATCCAAAGAAAATGCATTTGGCCAGTGGTGGATAAAAATTACCTTTGGGCTGTTTTCAAATCAGAGGCCCCTTACACACAAAACAAGAAACATACATGTGTTCTTTGATACACCTTCCTGACTTTATTAAATTATATTCCTTGTATAATACAGCACACTTGTTAGACAAGTTAGAGCGCATTTTAAATTTATTGTTTAAACGTTTTTCCAGTAGGCAATGAAACAAAAATGCATGAACCAATGACAAAACTGCCCTATTCAGAACATTTCTATCATAAAGGTCTACTTCCCCACACAATTGCATTTTAAATTTATTGTTTGAAGATTTTTCCAGTAGGCAATGAAGCAAAATGCATGCACCAATAATGACAAAACTGCCCTATTCAGAACATCTCCATGATAATAGTCAGTACATGTTCCAAGCCCTCTGCTACTCTGAAGGGCAAAGGTGGGGCAGATGGTAAATATAGAATTTTTCTGGTGGTAATAATACCGAATGACATAATTACTGCAGGAGAAATAAAACAAACCACAGTACAGGGTAGTAATTTAGTTATTTCACTGCTGCTGCCAGCCTGCCACCATGGTTCCAGCAAGTATTTAACTAAAATGTATTCATTTTAACAAACAACATGGCATAATTTATACTGAGGATGTAAGCAGATGTCAGAATGAAAACCTGGTTTCATTCCTACTCCATAAATGTTATAGACTCCTATACTGCAGTAGGAATAGCATGCTAATTTTATCACTGCCACATCACCAGTGATGTGTAACATCAAAACCAGTCATAATGTTGACAATTTTCCATCCTGATTCATTCTATGTCTCATAAAAACATACTATATATATATATATATATATATATATATATATATATATATATATATATATATATATATATATATATATATAATCTGCAAAACAGAAGTAAAAAATGAGATCAAATGAAGTTGTAACTGCAGAACACTAATACTTTTGGAGTATCTATCATATCGTATGATTTGAAAAAAACATGAAACAACATCGTACTAACTATTCAGCACTTAATGACAAGTTTGACTTTTCTAAAAGCCTTAAATCTTTTATGTCATTTCCACTATATAATGGTTGCTAACAATATACATTTAGTGGCATTCTCAAGGGTCACTCACTCAGAAGTACTTCAGAACATTACCATTTTATTGTTAAGTCAGTCCTTCCTGATGATTATTCAAACAAATGTCTGGCAGGAACATGGTCAGGTGTTTGCCATTAATCTGTCATAACCCAGTCTATAAAATAGCAGGAAAGCATCACTGAACACTGCTGTACAAGAAAAGCGGCTGATTTATGTAGGAAAAAAAATATTTTAGGCGGACTGAATAAAGTAAGAACTATTCCGTTTACCATACTTACAAAACTGAATGGGGACTATGCTACTTGACTAAGAAATAGAAAACACAAATAAAATCAGTACCAAAGATTTTAAGATTGCTTTGACATTGCAAACTAAATGTAATGTACATAACTGTCATAACACAATCACGATTTCTAAAAATTAATTGGTAGTAAACTACACTTGTTCCTAACCAAATTAAAACAAAAATAAATAGCGCGCGAGCAGTGCACACACACTCAAGAGAAAGAACCTGCAGTACCTCTCAGCAATCCTAATCACCCTGCATCTGCAGCTAAACAGCACGGCAGTCTGATACATGGAGTAGTCAGCACAGCAGATGCAGATAACTGCAAGTATTCACTTCACAGCATGGCATTAAAATGAAGCATTTACAGGCAACTCCATTAAAATTCATGACAGGCATTAAAATGCAACATTAACAGGCAACCCATTAAAATGAAAGCAATGGCATTAAAATCTGCCCGAGTGCCCAGACGGACGAACCGAGTATTCAAACAGGCAACTCAAACAGATGAGCGCGAGTTTTCAAACAGGCAACATGTGCATCTGAGCTTAATTCCGACAGGCTGATGGAGCTGACGTCATCGCGCACGTGATAACATCAGCTCCGAAAGCACAGAATCTAAAAAATTGCTTAAAAAATCAGAAATGAAGGGGTGCCACTCGGGAATCATGGCACCCCTTCATTGGGACCTCAAAACTCAGTAAAAACTGAGTAATTCAGGACAGTTGGGAGGTATGCACATGAGTATGCTTGCAACTGACAAGATCATGAGTTCAGATGGCTCCAGAGCAAATGTAGACAGTATGCAACACGTGGCAGAGAAAAGTAGGCCCAAGCACGTGGCAGCTACGAGATTTCCAGGGAAGCCACATAGCTTTCCAGCAAGTTCTAAGAAAGGAGCACGCTCCAGCTCAATGCAGTACAAGCATGAATCAGCAAAACCCAAGTCCAGCTTTATTGTTAACTGTTGCAATTGTGGTGCAAATCATGAGTCTAGAAGAGAGAAGTGCTTAGCATATGGTAAGCAATGCTGCAAGTGAAAAAAAAATGGAACCACTTTCAAAAGTTTTGTAAATCAAGTAAGCCTTACACAGTTGTTAAGAAAGGTCACACAAAGAAGCAAGTTGATCAAGTATAGCCAAAGCAGACAGCTTTCCATGTAGATGGTGTATTAGTGCTTGATGAAAGAGTTGATGCAGTGAATTTATTAACAAGAAGCAAGGTGTTTTGTACTGTCTGGATTAATGGAAAATCCACAGAGCTCAAAGAAGACACTGGTTCAAAGTATAATGTTATATCAGCAGACACATTTGCTAAAGTGAGGACTAATGAACAACTCAATCTAGCCAGTAGTACTCGACTTGTTATGGAGGTGAAGAAACTCAAACCGAAGGTTCAGTGATGCTTTCATATTATTTGGCCAAAAACTGTTAGAACTTGCTGTTCTATGTAGTCCAAAGACCAGTGCAATCTTTACTGGGTCTCAAAGACAGTTTAAGAATGAATCTGCTTTCTTTTGCTAAAGAAGTCCATAGCCATTTTCTCAGAGTATGCTTATGTTTTTGATGACAAGTTAGGCAAACATCCAGTTGGGTATTCCATGAGATTAGACCCAGAGGTCACTCCTGTAGTCAGACCAGCAAGAAGAATTCCAATAGCTGTGCAGGATAAAGTTAAAACTCAGTTGGATAAAATGGTACAGCAAGGTGTGATTTTATCCAGTCACAGAACCAAATGAATGGTATCATTTATGGTAGCAGCTCACTAAAAGGCTCAGATGAAATCAGAATATTTTATTGACCCACAAGATCTGAACAAAGCATTAAAGAGACCGTATCATCCAATGCGCACAGTTGACAAGGTCACAGCCTTAATACCGAATGCCACTGTTTTCTCTGTCTTGGATGCAAAGAGTTCATTTTGGCAAGTGATGCTTGATCGCAAATCCTGGTTACTAAGTACTTTTGGTACTCTGTTTGGCAGATACAGATTCCTAAGAATGCCATTTGGAATAAATTCTGCAAGTGAAGTCTTTCAGCATGCAATGGAGCAAATTTTTTCAGGTTATCCTTGTGCCATAATAGTAGATTATTTATTGGTTGGAGGCAGTGGTGAAGCAGAGCATAAAAGAAACTTCAAGAAAGTTCTAGACAGAGCACGTGAAGTGAACTTGAATCTCAATCCTCTGAAGTGCAAATTCAGACTTTCAGAAGTTACATACGTAGGGCATTTGCTCACGAGTGCAGGCTTGAGACCAGACCCGACCAAGCAAGCAGCTATTCTTGAGATGTCAGCACCAGATAATGTACAAGCTCTACAACGGTTTCTAGGCATGGTCAACTTTTAGTCAAGTTTATACCAGACTTCAGTGAGTTGACATGCAAAAATGTTGTATGGTCATGGTTGGGACAGCATCAGAAAGCATTTGAAGACCTTAAGCAGAAAATTGCCACCCCACCTACATTAAGATACTATGATGTAAACAAACCAGTTACTCTTTCCTGTGATGCTTCAAAATTTGGTCTTGGTGCAGTTATATTTCAAGAGGGCAGACCAGTAGTCTATGCATCTAGAACACTAACCCAAACTGAGATACATTATGCTCAGATTGAGAAGCTTTTGGCAATAGTATTTGCATGTTCTAAATTTCATGATTATATTCATGGTCGAGCTATTCAGATTGAGACTGATCACCAACTTCTAGTTAGTATTCTAAAGAAGCCTATGTATTCTGCTCCAACGAGATTATAAAGAATGATGCTCAAATTGCAAAAGTATAATTTCAAAATGGGAATCCTGAAAGCAAACAAACCGAGGCACAAACGTCTTATAACAATTTATTAACAAAATGAAAACAACAAAACATAATGCAAAGCTTTCAAGTATAATAACTCTTTCTGAATGCAATCATTTAAATGGTCTACATGAAAGGCAAAGTGCTTTATTTGGCTGATACCTTATCCAGATTGCCCAGAAATATGACAGAACAGCTTGATGCAGAGAATTATGACTTTGTTGTGATGGCAGTGTGTCATTTTTCTACCACTAGACTTGATGAGTTGAGAGAACACAGTCAGATTGAACAATTTTGCAGAAGCTCAATCACTACTTTAATGTTGGATGGCTGTCAAAGCAATGTAGTGCAAACCTACTTTCCCTACAGAGATGAACTGTTAATGATGGAAGATGGGATTATTTTCAAAGGTCCTAAAATTGTTGTTCCTGCATCCTTACAAGAAGAATATATCCAGATTTTGCATCGTGGTCACCCAGGTTCTACATCCACTAAGAGAAGAGAAATAGAATTTGTATTTTGGCCTTCATTACCAAAAGACATCGATAAAGTACTTTTATTGTGTTCAGTATGCAATAGTACTAGACTGCATTTGCAAAGAGAACCATTTCAGGTAAGCCCAGTTCCTGAACTACCGTAGTCAAACATTGTAGCATATATCTTTGAGTGGAACAACCAACACTACTTAGTTTTGGTAGACTCTTATTCAAATTGGTTTGAGATTGACCCACTACCTCACCTAACATCCACTGCTGTTATTACTAAGCTGAAACATCATTTTTCAGTTCATGGTAGTCCACACAAACTTCTTTCTGACAATGGTACTCAATTTACTAGCCAGTTGTTTCAGAAATTTGCAAATGACTGGGACTTTGTACATGCCACTAGTAATCATGAATATACTCAGTCAAATGGTCTAGCTAAACACGCAGTACAGCGTGCAAAGCAGTTACTTGAAAGGTCAAAATGTGACAATACGGATGTGTTCTTAAATTTGCTTAATCTCAGAAACATACCTTGTGACGATATTCTTGGCTCACCTGCTCAAAGACTGCTTTCCAAACAAACTAGAACTACACTACCCATTACTTCCAGTTTATTGAAGCCTAAACCTAAGAAGAGTAAAACCATCAAGGCTCCATTGGTTAAGAAGTGTAATATCCAGAAATCTAGTTATGACAGATCGTGCAGATTACTTCATCCATTGAGGGAAGGAGAGATGGTACGAATCCAGACAACGAAAGGCTTTGATTGAATTGGACAGGTTACAGGCATCTGTACTGACCCAAGATACTACTTGGTACATTCAGGAGGTGTAGAATATAGGAGGAACTGGAAACATCTTCTTCCTTATCAGAATCACTCTCACATCACATTGATTCTGTGATGCAAACTTCAAATCTAAGGATGTATCAGACACTGTTTCCATACCAGAATGTGTTCAAAATTCTGATTTCATTCCAGAAAATGTTCCAGACATTCCACAGGCCAAACATTTTGCAGAGACAGTTCCAGTTGCTAAATTTAATTCCCAGTTTTATGTCACATGATATGGGCGTGTATCAAAGCCAAGTGTGAAATATGAAGCAACGTGGACTTGATTGTGTATATATATACACACACACACACACACACACACACACACACACACACACACACACACACACACACACACACACATATATATATATGTGTGTGTGTGTGTGTGTGTGTGTGTTTGTGTGCTTAGTATTGTATAATGCATGACCAAGAATTACTTGTGATTTCTGCATGCTAAATAGGCATAGTGTCATAAGATCTAATTCTCAAAGAGGGAGGATGTAGATCAGATTGCAAGTGAAGTGTGCTGTATCTTTAAGTAGCATGTCAAGGTTGTGCGTGCACATATACATTCCAGACACTTGCACTCCCTAGTGCCATTTTGTAAGAGCAGCCACAGTGAGAGCATGCATGATTGCAATTGTTAGTTTGTATATAAGTTACTTAAGTTAAGTCAGTAAACCTATATAGTGATGTGTTTGTATAGAATAAAGCTGCTTGAACAGAACCCATGACGACTCTTCTATTATGTCCAAAGTAGGGGAGCGACAGAGAGGTTAACAAGTGAGGTAATTCAATTGGGGGAAACATTTGTGAGCCTTGCAATTTAGACAATGGTCTCCTTTTCACTTTTTTCTCTAACCTACTCCTTTATAGGACAGGTTATTATGAAAATTGAATATTTGCCAGTTGCACACATTTAAAAATCCCATGACCTTTTAATTATTCCCATTTGGGTTTCAAGATTATCTACATTAAAATGATTGTCTTAATTAGGGTACTTAATGGCCTTCTGGTGGTGAAAAGTCCGAGATGTTGCTGCTGTGTATTGGTCCTGCTTGGCTTCTTAGTTGCATTCAATGTAGACTGCAGGTTCCTTTTACAGCATCTGCACACTTACTGTGGACTTTCTTCTACTGTCCTCAGCTGGATTGTGTTTTGCTTCATGGTGTGATCACAGAAACCGCTCTTAGAAGTTCCTCAGACCTCTGTTCTCAGTGGTGTGTATTTCTGCAGAGCTCCACCCACAGTCTATTGATGTTTACCTCACACTCCGCCCACAGACTATTGATGTTTACCTCACACTCCGTCCACAGACTGTTGATGTTTACCTCACACTCCGCCCACAGACTATTGATGTTTACCTCACACTCCACCCACAGACTATTGATGTTTACCTCACACTCTGCCCACAGACTATTGATGTTTACCTCACACTCCGCCCTCAGACTGTTGATGTTTACCTCACACTCCGCCCACAGACTGTTGATGTTTACCTCACACTCCGCCCACAGACTATTTTTTTTCACTAAATATTTTTTTTTATTATTTCAAATAAGATGTCTTAAACATACATGAAATAAAGATAAATAACATATTTACAATTCTAAAACATTACTAACTTCAAACCATTATATAACTATTTACATTGGTGTCTATGCAAATAACATTGAAATTCTATATTATATAGAGTTAGAAACATAAGATGATATATCTTCTTCGATATTTTCAAGTATTTCCAGTACTTTCATCCAAGAGTAATAGTAAGAAGTAGATCTTTTAGTTCTGTTCTTCACTGTTAATATTTCCATGTGAGCAACTGTTGTTGTTAAAGTCTCAAATTCCTTGAACGTAGGCGAAGCCTCATTTTTCCAGTGTATAGTTATGATTTTACGTGAAATTGCCAATAGTGACCATAGGATTTTAGTGTCTTTTTGGTACACAGTTTGGAATAGGAGAGTTGAATAAAATTAAAGACTTTGTTAATTGAAAATTATCATTATAAACAGTCTGAAAAAAATAATTAATGGATTTCCAGTACATATTGAGACATATACATTCATAAAAACATGCTGCCAATCTGCTTTTATCTTGATATGGCATCTCCAACATTGATCTTCAATAGAATACATTTTGGCTAACCTATGTGGTGTATAGAAACTTCTGTGTAGATATCTCCAAGTGAATAATTGCCAGTATTTTGATAATGTAGAAAATTTGGAAGATTTTAGAATATTACTTTTTTCTTCTTCAACTGGAGGATGGTTGTTTATTAAAGTATAATAATCCCAGTATGATTTTTCATGATAGTTTTTGTTTTTTAACAATTTTATAGATATTAGACAAATAACCTGTACCCTGATAAGGCTGTTTTGTGATAAGAATAAGGTATTCAATGAGTTTTGGAGCTTCATGTCTAACTGAAGGTTGCATTTGTTCTATTTTATTTATAAGAAAATGCCTTAGATTTTGTAAAACAGCCAATTGTCTTTATTTATATTATAATTATAAATTATCTGTTCCTTTGTTAGAATTTTCCCTTTCTCTATAAGTTGATGCCAAAAGAGTAATGTTTCTTCTTTAAGTATATTTATTTTAGATATTTGGAATGTATCTAGAATATTTGGTGTAAAAGCTATAGGGAAAATAAGAAAAATCCAAGAATTAATATTTGGTATTTTGTTTATATATGTTCTGAACACTGAAAGTGTAGAACTTACATAGTTTGATGGCAATTTATTAATATTATTCCTTTTCCCTAAAAATAATCTTTTAACATCCATATAAGGGGTGATGGTATTACTGTTAAGTTGTCTTGTATGTGATTATAATTGATTTCTATGTAAATCTGCTCATGGGCTTGTTTCCATATAGGTGTGTATGAATTATTTAACCATAGTGTTATGTTTTTAATAACAGATGAGGTAATATATAAATCAATATCCGGTAAATTAATTCCACCATCTTCCCAATCTGGCAAATGTTTATTTAAGGCTATACGGGGTTTATTTGGAAACCATAGAAAATTTAAAATTAGTTTATTGTATCTTTGAATAATATACTTGGGAGGTGGCAATGAAAAATTTTGCATTAAGTATAATATTTTGGGAAATATGATTATTTTAATAAGATATAATCTGTCTGCTGTTGAAAAGATATATTTATTCCAGTAACCAATTGTTTGTTCTATTTTGTCTAGTATTTTATTATAGTTAAATATTAGAGAATCTGTTAATTCATTGAGTAGATTTATTCCCAGATATAATAATTTACTTTCTGTTACTATATATTTGGAAAATCTTTTGTTTATATTATTTTTTTTTTTACAATTACAGGGCATAATTTTAGTTTTGTTTTCATTAAATTTTAAGCCTGAAATATTTTGAAATTTATTCATGGAGTTAAATAGAGCATTCAAAGACTCATTTGCATCTGAGAGAGTTAATAGTATGTCATCAGCAAAGAGTTGGATTTTAAGGTTTAACATTTTATTAATACAAATGCCCTTTATGTTATTGTTTGATCTGATTTGATTTGCAAAGGGTTCTATGAGTAATGCAAATAACAATGGTGATAAAGGGCAACCTTGTTTAGTTCCCTTTTGATTGTTATAGGGCCTGATCTATATGATCCCAGTTTAACATATGCAGTAGATTTTTCATATAGTATTTGGATAAGATTATTAAAATTAAAAGGAAAGTTATATTCTTTTAAAACTAGTGAAAGAAAGTTCCAATTAACCGAATCAAAAGCTTTATTAATATCTAATGAGATTACATTTAAATTTAGGACTTTATGTTTGCTATAATCTATTAATGTTAGTATTCTTTTAATATTATCTGAAGTATTTCTTCCTTTAATAAAACCTGTTTGATCTTTGTGAATTAAGAAAGGAAGAAAGTGTTTGATCCTATATCGTATATAGCCATAAACATCTTGTAGTCTATATTGAGTAATGATATTGGCCTATATGAGGAACACTGTTTCTCATCTTTATCTGGTTTGATAATTGGGGATATCAATGAATATTTCCAAGAGGGTGGTATATTCAAATCTTTATTGGCTATATCATATACTTTTAATAATAAAGATATGGCTTGATTGGGTATTAATTTATACATTTCTGGTAGCATATTGTCTGGGCCAGGTGCTTTATTTGTCTTGAGCTTTTTAATTTGTGATTTTAATTCTGTCATATTGATTGGTTTGTTTATAATGTCTATTTGTTCTTGTGTTAATTTAATATGAATATTGTTTTCTAAGTATTTTTATATCCTTAGTAGGTGTATCTTGAGTATTTATGGAATTATCAATGTTAAATTTGGAGTCTGAATGCTTCTAAAATATCATTTAGTTCCGTAACTCTTTTGTTAGTATTGGGAATAAATATTTCTTTTATTTGCTTAGATTTAATTATTTTTTTTGTTCTATTAGTTAAGTATCTCAGGTGTGCTGAATTAGTAGAGTATGAGTTTATTTTTATCTTTTCTAAGTTAATCATAATCTTATGGTGTAGCAATTCTGTATACTTCTTATTGATTTGTGTAAGTTCTTGAACTTGAGTAGCATTACCCTTTTGTATTTCCAGTTTCAATTTATCTGCTTTGTTTTGTAAGTCTAGCATATCTTTATTCCATAACTTCCTTTTATTTATGTACCAGGATAATATCTTCCCATATGTAACTGCTTTTAATGAATCCCAGACATATATTTCTGAAATATCTTCTGTGTAATTTATTTCTAGAAAGTTTTGATTGTTTCTTCATAAAATTCTTTGAAATCTCTCAATTTTGTGATATAGGAAGGTATCCTAGTAATGGGATTTGAATAAAATGGTGTAAGCTCTATCTCAAAGACTATGGCATTATGATCAGATAAAGGACAATTTATGATTTTGACTTTGTCAATTTTTGTTATTAGGTCATTGGCAACATATATTCTATCAATTCTAGAGTTAGTTTTATATCTATGAGAATAAAATGTGAAGATTAGTGAGTCTGGTTCTGCAAATTCATTTATATCTTTTAAATACAATGTATCTATAAATTTTGATAGTGCTTTAGAGATGGGTTGTTTTCTTCTTTTGGATTTAGAATCTGTATCTTTTCATTCATTATACAGTTGAAGTCTCCTGCCAATATCAGGCTACCCTTAGTTAAATGAATTATCTCTTCAAAATGCTGTTTAACTGTTTTTAATCCTAGTCCTGGGATCCAATATAGATTTACTAACGTATAGATTCTCTTATTTAACTCTATTGAAACTAGACAAAACATACCTGATGTATCTTGATGAGTAGTAATTATTTTAGGTGTTATAGTTGAGTTGAAGTAGTATAGCTACTCCTCTTTTTTGTTTTGTATTGAGAGTTTATTAGTACTGTGTAATTATTAATATTTAAGTTGTTTATATCTCTATCTAATAAGTGTGTCTCTTGTAAAAAGACTATTTGTGGTTTATGTAAGTTTATGTACTTGAATAGGCTTCTCCTTTTATTACTATTATTTAGACCATTAACATTTATGGATAAACATTTCATTTCCTAGTTTTGAGTTTGTTTTATGTGTAAGTTTATGTAAATATTGTTTATTCTTAGTTCCATCTTGGATACAGAATTCAAAAAGTTTTTCTTGTATGATTTTTGCATGTTTCTGAGTGACACCAAAGTGATAGAATAAAAAAAAACAAAGAACTTCCAAACTTGTAATTCTTAACCTTAAAACCATTCCCTATTGCTATGAGGTAATATACCTCTTCGTTTGGTTAGTGAATCTAACCAAACAAACTTTCTACCCTCACAAATAATATTTGGATCAGTTTCTCTTATCCTCTTAGTTTTAAATAAAGATAATTGAATAATATATTAAGATAATCTAATCAGCTAAAATATATACATATATTCTTTACTCATCTTATTGTAATTCAATAATACTTACTTCTAAGCAGGTTTCAAAAGGTACAAATATTTAGATTAAGGTAGTATCATTTCAAAATAATTTAGGGTATTAATAAACATCATGTTAAAATCTATAACTGTATATTTCATACATCTGTTGAAAACTATTTACTGACATTACTGTATAATACAGTACCATTGTTGTGCAATTGTTTTAGACTACTCAAGTCCGAAACCAGTGTTTAAATTAATATTTGCAAAGTCATATTGGAATAAAAACATGAATAGTTCTGAAACCACATCATATTTCATGTTTAACATAAACTGAAATGTGATACAATGTATAAGTATATTAATATTTCTTTAGTAGACATTAAATATGTTCCTCTGATTGCATTTTTCAGCTTTTCAATGACAATTCCCATGGCTGGAGACAACAAGATCACAATTTAGACAGCTCCCTTATCCAAGAGACCACTCATAATGTTGTTACCTGATTGAGTGTCTTGTTGCCAACACTTCCATCAACCCTCAGAGGGACCCTGCACAATGAAAACTGACACAGTACAGAGGTAAAACTGCAGCGCACTTGACCACACCCTCAAAGCAAACATCTATGTATATCATACATCAACTCCCACAGCTTAGACTGACACCCAACCAGTGAGTCTATCTGCTGACAGCAAGTGCTGGAGATACAATCCTGACCTACTCAACACCAGTAATTCAATCCTATGACTGAACAAAAGTATACCGGAGAACACATCAAAACAATGGAAGCTGCCAAGATTCAAACCACCATGTACGAAAATATTACAGGCCAAAATTCCCAACCCATTTTGCAGCAAAGAGACAAAACGTATTCAAACCATGGGGTAACACCTTTACCACGTCAAAAAGGTGTCCAAGAAGCTTGTTTTTCCTCCAACATCGGAGGACAGCCACGATGATCCATGCACTGCAAGAGTACCATTTTATCCTGGCAATTGCTTCACGACTGTATATAGAAACATTTAATCCAAATCATTAACTGGCACCACAACAATATTTCTCAGAAAAGCTGTTTTACAGCCAATGACCAGACAGAACGCATCATTGAGAGGATACATTTATCAAATGTCAAGTGCCCCAGCCATAATACAAGTGTCTCCTCAAATCAATCCCCAACTAATCTACTGCCCACCAAACCTGCAGACCAATACTGGCATCCTTTCATGCAGTCACATTGAAACACAAAAATACAGGTCCGCTGATCAGGAACAACCAGGCTCTCAACTGCCAGACAACACACCCGTCTGCAGAAAGGTCCAAGAATCATAGTTGCATTGTCAAGCATCCTTGTCCACACTAACAGTAACATGATATACCCACATACACTAGTATTGTGTCATTCTTGATAATGTAAAAAGCCAGACAATATTATAAGAAGGGTGAAGCCACAGCCAGGCAACATAACAAGAAGAGCACAGCCGCAGTCACCATTCAGATGAGCAAACGGGAACAGCATGAGCCATCTAAGGATGGATAGCCCGTTGAGTACCTGCCACAATGCATGCCCATAATGCATGGCAACCCAGTAACAAATTAGGGTGTGGGCTAAGCCTCTCCCCTTCCACTCAAATCAGATCCAACACAATATGTGTGTAGAACACAGATGCTTCGACAAAGCCCAAAGCCACATGGGATATAAACATTGTATAATTGACACACCAGGTCAAATCCACTGTTGTTATGTTACTCATTATAGTTGCCTATACAATCATTGCTTCCACTTTCTCCATCTAGTATACCATAATGCCATCTAAATGTTTGATTTGCCAAATGCACATCCAACCTTCTTGTTGCATCCCACCTGCCCACCCGAGGGCATACCTTGGCAGCAGGACATCAGTAGTATTCTGCAGGAGCACCAGCGTGGGAAATGGCAACCCTCCCCAAAACAAACCTGTCAGTTGCTTGACATTTACTAGTTTCTTTAGAGAATTTGTAAAACAGCAGTGATTTTATTTGCTGATGATTAATTTCTGCTTTTCAAACTCTGCTGTATAAAACATAGTAAGGGATAGCTAAAATGTCTGGAAATCTAAACTGATAGAAAGACAAGCAGATATATGTCCTTATCTATCAAGGTGCTAGAAGACATCAGTAGCCATAAACTGAAAGTGCTTCAAAATAAATATCTGTGTATATTTATATGAACCTTTATATTATTTATGTTTCCTTAGAAGGAATTTAGGTTTCTGTATCTTTAAATGTGAACCTAGCTTATTTTCTGACTAGACGTCAATTAGAAAGAGTCAGGGGATGGCGTACACAAGTAAATGCGACAAGCAATAAGTAACTCAAGTTTCTAGTGATGTTTGTGGCTGTTAAATTGTCTCGAGAACCAAGCAGGAAAAGGTATGTGTTTTTTCTTTTTTCTTTTCCCTCCTCTTATTTGGTGACAAACTCATGTAGTGTGCATGCAAGCACTCTAGTTTACGGAGTAGTGTTCACAACTGTCAAACTTTGCATTTTAAACATGCTATGCCTTATTTCTCTACAAAAGAAAAGACAACAGGATATCTAAGCTAGTCACAAGCATCTTTCAACTCCAGATGTCTGGAGCCACAACACACATGACTTATAGCCTCAAAATATCACTTAAAACATATTTTTTCACTGGACTATATCAGTATGTGCATATGGGTCAAAGGCAGAACATCTTTTAAGATTATTTAAAGTAGTCTTATGATACATCCTAACTGAAATACTTCATTTCAAAAGCAACACATTTCTGCCCAGCATTAGCGTTTATCCAAACAGGGACACTTTTAACTTATAAAAGTAATACTATCAGGGATGTAACTGATAATAAGTTATATAGCAGCCATTACTATACCTATTAAGCAATATAACCATATACTGATTAAAGTATTATAAGTTAATAAAGATTTAATAAAAAGAAGAGAAAATAAAAACAACAAAACACAAAGAGAGAAAATAAATAAATAAATAAACTATTTGGGAACATTATTATGCATTGATTACTCTGATTAAGAATATGAAAATAATAGATGGATAATAATGAAAAATAGAGTAATGTTTAAATTATGCTTAGTATATTGATGTGATTTGAGATAAATGTATTTACATTTATGCTAATTTTGACATTTAAAATATAATTGAAAACAGTACCTGTTTTGGTGTAACTTGAAGACAGTAAGAACTTTTCTTTTGTTGTTAGTATTATTATTTAGATTTTTACAGAATATAACATATGTAAGATTATTTGTCCTTTAGTTTTTTTTCTTTTGCTCAACAGTTTTCCAATTATTTATTTCAGCATTTCTCTTGATTGTACTTATTGTCCAGTCCATAGATTCTTCATGTGTTAGGATGTTGTTGTTGGTAAGGTATTTTATTGCTGAATCTACTGTTTCAAAGATTTTTATTCCATTTGGTAGAAAAACTTTCAGTCTTGCTGGAAATAAAAGATGGACTTTCAGTTGCTTTTTCTTCAAGGTTTTTTATTGGTAGAAATTCTTTTCTTTTGAAACCACCTTTGTAGAATAATCATTGTCAAATCTTATTAATGAATCATTGTATTTGATGGGAGAATTTGCCCAAGCATTTCTTAATATAAGATCTTTATCTTGTGTAGAAAAAAGTCTCACAATTATAGATCTCGGCTTGTTCTTACCCGGAGAAGAAGCATTTCCAGAAGCTGCTAGTGATCTATGCGCCCGTTCTATACCATATGAAAGAGCTTCAGGTATTTGTGTTACATCTGGTATCCAGGTGGTAAGAAAGTTTATCATATTGTCCCCTTCAGATTTTTCTGGTAGACCATATATTCTAATATTATTTCTTCTTGTTCGGTTTTCCATATCATCAAGCTTTTCTAGTAAATATGTATTCTGTTGAAGTAAGAATTCAGTTTGTTGTTCTTCTATTTGGACTCTAGTGTCAATGTCACTTAATGACTGTTCAATAAGTGATATCTGTCCTTTCTGCTGTGTAAACATTTCTTGAAGCTGTTCCAGTTGTTGTGAGCACTTTTCTTTAAAAGTATCTATTTTATTGTCCATCTTGTCGATTTTTATTGTAAGTTCCTGTATATTTGTAATGAGAGACTGCAGGTCTTTTTTGAGAGAAGAGTCTTGTGCTGTATTCCTTAGATGACTCATGCTGTAAAGCTGATATTGGTGCTGATTTTCCAGTAATTAATTTGACAGGAATTATTCAAGTTCTGACAATAAAATTTTTCTTATAGATGCTCAGAGTTATTAGAAATAAGTTAGTAATAAAAATTTCTTCAAATTAAATATTATTTTGTAAAATTCCTGTCAGGAATTGTATTGAGGTAAGAGAGCTGAAATGAAGTGCAGCTATCAGTTCAGCATCCTAGCCACGCCCCCCCGCCCACAGACTATTGATGTTTACCTCACACATGCTTTCCTTTAGTTTGCATCTGGATTGCCATGAATTTTAACCCATTCACAGCACTGGATCCTTAAGTTATGTGATATGTAAAGCATTTTTAAGAAGGCAGTGTGTCAGAAGTTAGAGCCAATTCTTATCTACATTTACATCTAATTAGAAAGACATAAGAAAATTCAATGTGTTGAATGTTATTTTAAAAGAATATAATGGCATTATAGGATTCCATTCTTGTTGAGGTATAACACATATGTATACTCCTTTATCAATATAGTCTCTAGAAGTGAACATACAGCTTTGAAGGCTACTGGTATTGTTTACCTTAGGCATCAGACCTTCGAAATCTACTGATATAATTTCCTATTACTTAATATCACTTATCATTTTTATTTTTAAGTAGAGTAACACACTAATAATGTACTCCCTTTGACAATTCCTTAAATATTTGTTTCTCCATATTAGTCTACAGCCAAGTTGCATTTTAATCAAAGTCAATGTCAAAGTCAAAGTCAAAGTAAAGTTTATTGTCATACAGATCAATACAGAAGTAAAAGTGATTATCGCTGCATGAAATCTCGATACTCAGGCTCGTACCATATGAATGACAGTTTACAGAAGGAAGATTGATTAAATTAATAAAAAATTTAAATTAAATAAAAATAAAAAAAATAAAAAAATAAGATACAAAAAAGTAAATAAAGTCAAACAAATTTGAAAGCTCTATTTACATCAGGAACACAACAAATACAACAGCAGGAATATGCTCAGTAGAAATATAAGGATATGCAAAAAACAGTACTATAATAAATAAGAGAGGCACACATGTAAACTTACCCACTAGCAATATATACGATAAACTTACAGTTCACAGTTTTCCTAGTATGGATAGAGAGGTATGAAGTGAGCCATTCAGAGAGTTTATTTAACCAACAGTGACATATTGCACACAAGTAACGTTTTACCCAAGTAATGCGTTAGGCTATGGGTTTGTTCTTCAGCAGTCTGACAGAGTGTGAGAAGAAGGTATTATGGAATCTGAATGTCCTGCATCTAATGCTTCTGTAGCACTTCCTTGTTGACAGGAGTTTGAAGAGTCCATAAGCCAGATGGTGTATGTCCCTCAATAGTTTTTAGACTCTGCCATAGCATCTTTTGAATATATGTCCTGTAGGGATTGAAGGTTGGAGCCAATGATTTTTGTGGCCTGTTTAACAATCTTATCCAGTGCCTTCCAATCAGCTTGAGAGCAATTTCCATACCAGACAACGATGTTACTTGTCAGTACACTCTCAATCGTGGCTCTGTAGAAGGTGAGTTGGATCTGTTGGGGAAGGTTAGCTCTATGAAGTTTCCTAAGGAAGTGGAGACATTGTTGGGATCTCTATATAAGGTAGGAAGTGCTTGTGGCCCAACTTAGGTCTTGCAAGATATGTACCCCTAGGAATTTGGTACTATTTATCTCTCCACTGCAGCACCATTGATGATAGGGGTGTGTGGCTTTTTCTTCTGCCTAAAATTGATGTTGATTTCTTTGGCTTTCCCACTATTTTTTGCTAAGTTGTTGTCAGTGCACCAAATATATTTGTTCATTTCTTCCCTGTAAGCCCCCTCGTCTTCCTTCTTGATAAGACCGATTACTGTAGTGTCGTCTACAAATTGAATGATTCTATTTGACTGATGCATAGCTGTGCAGTCATGTGTCAGAATTGTGAAAAGTAGTGGACTGAGTACGCAACCTTGTGAGACCCCAGTGTTTAGGGTGATGCTATTTGAGTGATGCTTTCCAGCTTGAGTTATTTGTGGCCTTTCAGTTAGGAAGTTGAGGATCCAGTTGCATATTGTGTTTTCTATGCCCCGTTTACTCAGCTTAGACAGCAGTTGTTGTGGAATATCCATGTTGAAGGCTGAGCTGAAGTCTATGAACAGCATGTGTATGTAACAGTCCTTATTTTACAGGTGGTCCAAGGTGTGATGAAGTGTTAAGGCTATGGCATCCGCAGTAGAATGATTTGGCCTGTATGTGAATCGTAAAGGATCATTTGTAGTAGATAGGCAGGATATTATATGATCCTTGACCATTTTTTCAAAACACTTCATCATTACTGAGGTAAGTACAATTGGCTGGTGATCATTTAATGATGCTGGAGAGGGTTTCTTGGGCAGAGGGATGATGTCGGTGGTCTTAAAGCATTTAGGCACTTTTTCCTGGTTGAGAAATATATACTGAAAATGTCTGTGAAGACTGGTGCCAGCTGATCAGCACAGTTTTTAAGTAGCTTCCCTGGGATCATATCCAGAGCAGCTGCATTGCCTAGATGAACTCTATGTAGGTTCTTGCATATTTCTTCCAGGTCGGGGCATAGCGATGTGGCATATTCATTGGCGGGTAGGCTCTCTGGTGAGGTTCTATCTGATTCCTCGAATCTGCTGAAGTAGATGTTTAGCTTGCTTAAAAAGTCTGGGTTATCATCACATCGCGTGGATGGTGGTCTATAGTCTGTGATGCTTTGATCTATTTCTCCTTCTTTAATTCACTTATTGGTAGCTAATCCCCCAAACATGCTACATATATAAAGAGTGGAAGCAAAAACTAAAGATAAGACATTGACTTGAGCCTGAAAATACTTATAGCTACCTCCAGACACTGATCTGAAGAGGGAAGCATCCATTGTAAAGATCTTATTATTCACATCATCACCAAGTAGTAATGTTTTCTAAACCAGGAGAGAATGCACATAGAGTAGCAGTAGCCATGGCCAACTACATTCTGGCTCCAGATCTTCTCCAGTCTCTCAACACCTTTCTACCAATTGCATTGGCTTGTTGATCTACAACAAGAAAGTGGGCCCAACTTGCCGTCCAAGATGTTAGCTGTATAGAGCCCTGGGCCTCAGTTGTGTACTTAAAATTAGCTGACATGTCAGCATGCATCAATTAGTATAAAACATGCCATACATTGCTACTCACCTGAGGTTGGTGTCAGTTAAATCGCCACATCTGTCCAACCAACTTTATGTAAAATTCATTGTTTTGTTTTATTTCCATCTTCCTATCAATATCATCCAGCATTCTGTGGCTGTTCTTTTTAAATGTCCATCCAAAAAAAGTGTACATGCTGTGAAACAGCTGACCAGCACTGGTATTATAAAACATATTTGTTCTGGAGATCAGTAGCTACTTCATGGCCACACTCTGACAGCATAATGAACTACCTCCCTGATTAGCATTCAGCTTGTCTGAAGCCTGAAAATACTTCAGCCTGAACTGCATGAACGTCTAGTGAATGACATGCAGTGCAAGTTATATATCCAGGACAAAGATCTTACAAAGGAGCTGATGGGTAGCAATTATGGTAAGCAATAATCTGCCGCCAGAGATGGATCCCAAATAACTTCTGCTTGTCTCCTTAACAGAAGTTGTAGTTTTATCAGTTGTCTTGCAGGAAGTAAAGAAACACATGCTTGGCTGCTTTTATGTAATTCATGGGACAATTGTCAAGCTGCCAGACACATATTGTCTTGATTCAAAGATGATTCTTGTGAACTGGTCCTTCAAAAAATTCTAGCATAAATTGGAATAAAAAGTACTCCGGTGAATCAGTTAATGATCATGTTTCACTTAGGTACCATCTCACTAATACCCCTTCTTGTGTCAACAAAAGCAAAAATGCTGAGCATACTAAACTGGATTCTGGCAAAATCTCCAGGATACTTTTACAGCTGGAATACCTGCACATTTTCTGAGTGATTAACTTCCAATTTATTCTGAGTGGAAATAAATCCCTTTAGGTCATTAATAAACAGTATAACAAATGTACAGAACCATTCCCTGGAATACATTCTGAGGAATTTGAACTGTACTGACAGTCCCTTTTGACAACTGAGTCTGGTGCAAATGTAGCCATTGAACTATTGTCTGTTATTCTTTAACAGTTCTTAGACAATTAGCTAAAAGGGATGCTTTATAAAATAAATACAAAAAACTTGAGGTCAGCCCTATTGGCAAAAGGGAATAAAGCCCTGACTTCAGATTACATGGGTTTCATTAGCAGCTCAGGCACTTAAAGAAACTAGCATATGGGAGGTGATAACTGAGCAGCAATTGCTGGTTTATACACATTGGGAGCAGGGACTGTGGGATGGACCATGATGAGGACTCTAGCTTCTGTGTTTGCCTTGCTGTCTGCAGCACAGTGAACGGAAGGCAGCATGTGCCTATCATCAGCAAGCTGTTGTGGAAGCTGAGCTGCACTGAGAGAGTTAGAGAGGTATGACAACAATCTCCACCCTCTCAGTGAAAGAAGGCATTAGCTCCCAACTCTCTCCCCCCTATCTTCTCAGGGGAACAAATGGACTGGTGGCATCTCAGCCTTATGGTGATTTGATGATCTTTGAGTGGATAGAGACACATCATCCTTTTTTGAATAACATGCAAAACTCTTTGTGATGAACATCAGAAAAATGTCTCCAAAATTTACACTGTCATTGTCAGTGGCAGATAAACCAATTAAATAAAACACCTCTTAAAACTTCAAGAAAGAATAATATCAATCCTGCAAAGTTTTATAGGGCATAAACACCTGGTTGAGATTATCAGTGTTGACATTTCTATTGCTCTCTGTCTTGACTTAGACCAAAAAATAGTCACAACCTTCCAAAATTGATTCTCCATCATAACTGCTAAGGTATTTCAACAGCATCATATACAGTGATGCAAAGTATTGGCTATGTCAGTTCTGAGCCTCAACAGGGGACTGTCATTGAGCTTGAATCCCATGTTCCTAGAACTATATTTTAGGTCTAATAAATATTTGGCCAGGATAAATGTCAAATAATAATTGAGCACGGAGTAAGAAGCAAATTATTCCAAAGTAATAGTGGACCTAGTTGGAAAGACATCTAACCTTGGATTGCTACTGCTGAACATTAAAAGCCAATAGAAAACAAACTTTAATTTCTGGTATTGTACAAAAGAAGAAAGGTGATCTACTCCTGCATTACATGCTGAAGGCAAACAGGCAATCTTCCAACTTGTCCATAAGTATGCATTCTTTGTGTCAGTGTGTGCGTATGCATGTGTGTCTTTGTGTGTGTGTGTGTGTGTGTGTGTGTGTGTGTGTGTGTGTGTGTGTGTGTGTGTGTGTGTGTCTGTCTGTCTTGCAAAAGACAGGCATTCTATTCTGATTATTTTTCTGTCTTCCACCTGCTTAGTGCTGGAAATAGACCTGAACTGAATAAAGTGTGCATTGGACAATGAATGAATAAAATGCACTAGGATTGCTTTCAGTTTTCTTGAGTAAAACATTCTCGTGAAAAGATTCTCATCTATTTAAACATTTTCTTTCTTGACATTAACTTGACTTTTGCTTAATAGAAGAAAATTGTCACTGACTGCAAAAAGTTTACAATGCAATGTTTATCAATATGAATCAATGAAACTATCAGCAAATGAATGTAGCCAATACCTAGAACACCATGTTTCAGCTACTTTCTAACACTCACCTTGCAAATAATTTTAATGGTTAATTTTGAGTGTTTGCCTTAAAAGTCCTTGAGAATGTACTTCAAGCATTCAAGTTCTAATTTAGCAAGAAGCTAATGTACTATGGAATAATTAATTTTTAGGAGCACATAAAGTGTGTTTAAGACACTGTTGTTCCTGGTAGTTTTATTAATACCTCTACTATTGCCTGGTACAAAAATGTAGTTCAGAAATTACCTTTGTCATGTGGCCTTAGGTAGTAAAAGTAAGGTTCAATCCAGATGTAAACTCATAGAACTATATATATATATATATATATATATATATATATATATATATATATATATATCTGGAATCTGGACACATGCTCGACTAGCATATGTCTGAATCACAAAACATCGAACACACATACACGAAAATGCTTAACATCGACAAGTGCTTCCGTGTATGTGTGCCTGTTTTGTAGATCGAACTACAGTGCGGGTAAGGGAAAATTCCCTTTTCCCCACTGTAGTGCAATCTCGCAGTGAGAATAATAAAGTAGGGGGTATGGGGGCACAGCCCCCCTGCAGAAAAGTAGATTTTTTTTTTTAACTACACATACACAGAAGCGCTTTTCAATGTTAAGCGCTTTCGTGTATGTGTGTTCGATGTTTTGTGATTCGGACATATGCTATTTGAGCATGTGTCCTAGACCCACACACACATATATATATATATATATATATATATATATATATATATATATATGTGTATATATACATATATGTATATATAGATATATATATATATATATATATATATATATATATATATATATATATATACATATATGTATAATATATATATATGTATATATATACACATATATATATATATATATATATATATATATATATATATATATATATAAAATTCCAAAAACGAGAGTGCACATAGCCTACTAGGTGCACGGACTATAATAAGACAGCAAACCCAAATGTAAATCCAGCACTCAAATGCATCAATGGAAAAATGACAAAAGCCAACCAAATAGCAAAAGAAGACTTTATCTTCTATAATACCAAGTTCAAATGAACAGTGGTGGAAGCAGCATCAAAAAACACAAACCGGTTGCACCCCCTGGTGTCCTCAGTCTAGTACATTCTCCATCACAATAAACTCTTCTTAAATATCAGTAGCTTAAAGCTACAGTACCATATTAAATAATATAAATTCACAGAAAACAAGCATTTTATGCCAGGACTAAATGCAGTATGTAAACACAGGAAAAATATATTTAGAAACATATTATAATGAACACATTATTCACAAGTACTGTATTTCCATATCACCAATGCTCATTAAGCCCTGGCTTATATAAAACTCCTAAGTTAGTGATCCATAATCTTTCCTTCTTATATAACAAAATGTGCTTTCTACTCTCACTCATGCCCCTACCTAAAACTGCATCTATCCATAAAAAAACAAAATGTGCAGACTAATGAACCAAAACATGCTTAAACAATGCACTCCTTTGTCTTTTACAATTACTATCACTAAGATGTACAGCTGTTCTAGTTTTAAAAGATCTAGATGTTTGGCCTATATAAAACGCACCGCACTGACATATGGCTATATAGACCACCCAATTAGTACTACATGTTATTAAAGTTCAAATTTCATAGACCTTGGGGGTATTAATAGATGTGAAGGACTTGGTGATAGAAACCCTTTTACAATATGTACAATGACCACAGCTATATCTACCTTTAGGTGAACTATCTTTCGCCTTAACCTTTTCTAGATTAATATTCTTATACCATGCTAACATTTCACCAATGTTTTTCCCTCTACGGTAGCTAAAAGAGCAGTGGTCATCCAAAATCTGGCCAAAGAAACCATCATCTTTTAAGATGTCCCAATATTTGTTCACTATGTTTTTAAATTTAAAAGTATTAGTACCGAAAGTTGTAGTCAATCTAATACCAGAATCATGCCTTTTAACTTCTGGCCTACTATCTACTAGCTGATCTTCCATATTAAAATACATAGCCGCTTCATTAATATCTTTAATTTTTCTTTCATTATAACCCCTCTTTATGAATCTTTTAGATATTTTAGCTGCCTCCTTCTTAAATTCTATATCACTGCTACAAATCCTTCTTAATCTCTGGAATTGAGCTTTTGGTATATTTTCAACCATATGTTTAGGATGACAGCTAGTAGCTTCCAAAAACGCATTTTTAGAAAAGGGTTTTCTATATAGGCTCATAATAATAGTGCCATCAAGAACTTCCGTTACACTAACAACCAAAAAATCAATAGTGAACAACTCAATCCTATCTATAAATCTAATACCATACTCATTACTATTAAGATAGGATACAAAATGTTTCCATTGCTCAATTGTCCCACACCAAGTACCCCAACAACCATAGAGGTAACATCTCCACATAGTTAACTAACCAGAAAAAGGGTTACTTTCTCCATAAATCAAACTACGTTCTAAATAATCCATAAAAAGATCAGCATAGATGGGGGCAAACTTAGACCCCATTGCTTGACCACTGACCTGTAAAAAACATTTGTTCTCAAAATTGAAAACATTGTGTTCCAGAACCAAGTGAACCAAAGTTATAAGAAAGTCAATATGTTCTTCACTATATGCACCATGCTGACCTAACCAATATCTCACTGCTTCAATACCTCCAATATGTGGTATACTGGTGTACAAAGATTATACATCAAGTGTACACAAATAAGTCTCACTACTCAATTGCAAATCGCTCATTAGTCTCAAAAACTCATTTATATCTTTTATTCTAGCTCTAACCAACCTTAACAATGGTTTTAATTGATACTCAAGATACATAGATAAAGGTTCAGTCAACGAACCACATATTGGGGGTATTGAAGCAGTGAGATATTGGTTAATTCAGTATGGTGCATATAGTGAAGAACATATTGACTTTCTTATAACTTTGGTTCATTGGTTCTGGAACACAATGTTTTTTATTTTGAGAACAAATGTTTTTTACAGGTCAGCGGTACAGCAACGGGGACTACATTTGCCCCCATCTATGCTGAACTTTTTATGGGTTACTTAGAATGTAGTTTGATTTATGGAGAAAGTAACCCTTTTTCTAGTCAGTTAACTATGTGGAGACGTTACCCTGATGATTGTTTGGGTACTTGGTGTTGGACAATTGAGCAATGGAAACATTTTGTATCCTATCGTAATAGTAATGAATAAGGTATTAGATTTATAGATAGGATTGAGTTGCTCACTATTGATTTTTTGGTTGTTAGTGTAATGAAAGTTCTTGATGGCACTATTATTATGAGCCTATATAGAAAACCCTTTTCTAAAAATGCGTTTTTGGAAGCTAGCAGTTGTCATCCTAAACATATGGTTGAAAATATACCAAGAGCTCAATTCCTGAGATTAAGAAGTATTTGTAGCAGTGATATAGAATTTAAAAAGGAGGCAGCTAAAATATCTAAAAGATTCATAAAGAGGGGTTATAACAAAAGAAAAATTAAAGATATTAATGAAGTGGCTATGTATTTTAATAGGGAAGATCAGCTAGTAGATAGTAGGCCAGAACTTAAAAGACAAGATTCTGGTATTAGATTGACTACAATTTTCGGTACTAATACTTTTAAATTTAAAAACATAGTGAACAAATATTGGGACATCTTAAAAGATGATGGTTTCTTTGGCCAGATTTTGGATGACCACTGCTCTTTTAGCTACCGTAGAGGGAAAAACATTAGTGAACTGTTAGCATGGTATAAGAATATTAATCTAGAAAAGGTTAATGTGAAAGATAGCTCACCTAATGGTAGCTATAGCTGTGGTCATTGTACATATTGTAAAAGAGTTTCTATCACCACGTCCTTCGCATCTATTAATACCCCCAAGGTCTATGAAATTCGAACTTTAATAACATGTAGTACTAATTGGGTGGTCTATATGGCCATATGTCAGTGTGGTGCATTTAATATAGGCCAGACATCTAGATCTTTTAAAACTAAAATAGCTGTACATCTTAGTGATATTAATTGTAAAAGACAAAGGAGTCATTGTTTAAGCATGTTTTGATTCATCATTCTGCACATTTTGTTTTTTTAGGGATAGATGCAGATCTAGGTAGGGGCATGAGTGAGAATAGAAAGCACATTTTATTAGATAAGAAGGAAAGATTATGGATCACTAACTTAGGGGCTTTATATAAGCCAGGGCTTAATGAGCATTGGTGATATGGAAATACAGTATTTGTGAATAATGTGTTCATTATAATATGTTTATAAATATATTTTTCCTGAGTTTATGTACTGCATTAATCCTGGCATAAAATGCTTGTTTTCTGTGAATTTATATTATTTAATATGGTACTGTTGCTTTAAGCTACTGATATTTAAGAAGAGTTTAGTGTGATGGAGAATGTACTACACTGAGGACACCAGGGGGCGAAACTGGTTTGTGTTTTTTGATGCTGCTTCCACCACTGTTCATTTGAACTTGGTATTATAGAAGATAAAGTCTTCTTTCGCTATTTGGTTGGCTTTTGTCGTTTTTCCATTGATGCATTTGAGTGCTGGATTTACATTTGGGTTTGCTATATATATATATATATATATATATATATATATATATATATATATATATATATATATGTATATTTATATAGGTTTACTGTCATGTGCTCGACCCACAGTCAGTCGAGTCCTCAGATGCTCAAAACCACAAATTCTGAATGTCTGATTTTGATGTAAGATTACTTGAAAATGAAAATAACAGTGAGTTTCTTCTGAAACAAAATGACTTATTCCAAGGAAAAATAGATGATTTAGTGGACAGATCTAGAAGGAATAACATCAGGATGTATGGGATTCCTGAAAAAGAAGGAGACAGTATGATTCAATTCCTTAATACCTGGCTGCCTCAAACTTTGAACCTGCTTAAAGCTTTTTCTTTTGGCATTGAAAGGGCACATATATCGCTTTCTAACTCATCTTAAAAAAAACCTTCACCAAGGTCAATGATCGTAAGATTTTTATCAAGTCTAGATAAGGATTTAGTCTTAAAAGCTGCACTAACTAATTATCCAGGTAAAATGAAAGAAAATACTGTAAGATTTGACAATGACTACTCACAATTAATGGCGTCAAAGAGAAAAGCAAGTATGCCACTTGTTAAAAGAAAGAAAAATAATGTTAAAGCACTAATCTTGTTTCCAGCAAAAATAAGGATTCACCTTCCAGAGGGAAAGATGTTTTTAACACCTTGGAAGATGCAATGGACTTTATACAGAAAAATAAAATCATAGAAAAGAAGAAGAAATGGACTGGAATCTATCAACTTCTTTTAAAAGAAATGCAACAAGAGATGGTTGGACAAAAGAAAAGCAATGCATTTTGTGGTTATGAATTCTTATTAATTTAAAGACGTTCTCGAATACTTATGAACAGGTGCTGAATATTACTTTTTACAAGGTAAATCATTTCTTTCTTTCTTTCCCTACTTCAAATGGTTACTAGTTCTCTTTTTAAAATGTTAGTTTGATTCTTTTATCTATGCATGAAATTAAAACCACTTATTTCTTTTAGTGTTTAAAAGATTAAACTATTCATTTTATTAAAATTTAATAATTATTATGATGAAATTTATGTTAGGTGGCACACTTTCTGATATCTTGGCATAGTTGAGCAATGTATTATTAAATATAATACAAGATGCAACAAATGACACTAATGAGGGATGTTAAGTAACATTCTGTGTTCTTAAAATGGCCCAGTAGTGTGCTACTGATAGTATACTTGACATGCAATAGCACCCATGAAAGACATGGTATGTCCTAGCCATACAATCCAAATCTCTGACAGGTTTTGGTACCCTTGATGAGTGTAAGCATGGGCTTGGGAGATGAAACATTTAAAAGCAAGGGCCCAGGAGATGAACCATTTACAGATCACCTGTGTCTATCAGAGACATAGGTGCCAAACCAGGGATGAATTTCCAGTTATAAACAAAATCTAAAAAATATAGCTTTTTAAATATATAAAAGTTACTATTAGAAAGATTCAAATAATTAGAGTAATGTTCGCACTTTTACAAGTTAAACATGGACCACACATAACTGTCATTCTTTTAATGCAAGTTTATATGCTATGTCTCCTTTAAAAAAATGACAGTCTGTTTTATATTAAACATCTTATACAAATAGTACTTGCTGAATCATTAATTGTTATTTCTTTGAGTGCAATGGCCTTTTAGTGGTTTGGATAATTTGAGATGATATTTGTTGTGGTTTGGAGGGGCTACGCATTATTAGTTTAATAGAGAGTTTGAGATGCAGTTTGTTGTCTTTTTCAAAAAAACTAGGAATACTTTATTCTATGGTAGAATGTTTTAGTGTTATATCACTAGGTAATTTTTATTTGTTTCAAAAGATTTGTCCATAGCTGAAGATTTCATATTATTATATATAAAGTATATAATAAGTTCGGTACACAAATGTGATTTCATTATACCTGTGTTTTTTTCTCTTATATAAATGTCTGTTTTAAAATGCATGTCTATAAATATTAATGGATTGAATAATCCAGTAAAGATGGATAGTCTGTTCAAATACTTGCAATTACATAAAGCTCAAATAGTATCTCTACAGGAAACACATTTACTTAATAAAGATGTAAAAAAAAACGTTCACTATAGAATTATTTGGTTTTAATAGGTTCTGGCTTTCCAGCTAAAAGAAGAAGCACCCACATTTTATGGAAGAACTCATTAGTAATGCCTAAAGTAAAAGATACCTATGTTGATAAAAATGGTATGTTAAGCATGATTATGATTGAGTGGAACAGAAAAGTATATACATTGGTGAACTTTTAATGGATTCCAGGAGATGAAGCTAAAGATGCAAAAAATTACTTAGACACTATAGCATTTTACAAGAAAGGTAAAGTCATAAAGGCTGGTGATTTTAATTGCATTTTATCAGAAAAAGATTCCACTGCAGATATAAATCCGAGAATCACGTCTTTGATCAAACACTTTGCAAATTTTGTAAATCTAATGAACTTAAAGGATAAATGAGCTAATGGAAACAAACTCACTTCAATGTATCCATTATTCATATAGATATGGAATACAAACAAATATTTATAACATTTTTGTCTCAAACTATTTATCACATATCAGAGAAGTTTCAGTTGTTTCATGTCCATGATCAGACCACGATGCTATAATCTTTAATAATATTTTATAAACTGACAGTTTAATACATCACAGGAGATTACCAGCATACATTACTAAAATAAAAGGATTCAAAGATTGGTATGTTAAAGAGTTCAAAAATGTCCTAGAAATAAACATAAATGGAGAAGCATCTGCCATTGTTCTATGGGATTCATTAAAGGCTTACTTAATGGAAGAGTTGCACGCCAGTATATTATTAAAAGAGGACTGTGTCAAAGACTTGAATGCATTACAGGTCAAAATAGACATACTGAAGTTAAATCTAAAACCAACTAACATTATTAGGCAGTCTGAACTTAAAAACGTAAATTCAAAATATGTTGAAATTCTAAATCATAAAGATTCAATAAATCTGGAAAAACATAAACTTTAGGCATATACAATAAACCCTTTAAGCTTGCAAAAACTTGCTGCCAGATCAAAGAAAATGAATAAACAAAATCATAGCAAAGAAATTATACACATATAAATAATAAAAAAGGAAAGAAGAACACATATTAAAAGTATTCCTGAGGACTTTAAAATATTTTATGAAAATATAAATAATAATACAAATAATCTAGATAATGATGATATAGTTGAAACTTTTCTTAGGGGAAATATGAATAATAAAATAGCAAGTAAACAAGCAAAAAAATTGCTAGACCATTCACTTTAAAATAAATAAAGGCTCAAATAAAAAAGTTAAAAAATAATAAGTCACCAAATTTAGATGGTCTTATACTAGAACTATATAAAATACTACTGGATAATGCCGTTAAAATATTAGATAAGGTCTGTAGAGAAATAAAAACAACTGCTGAAGTCCCCCCATCATGGAAATATTCCCTTATATCACCTATTTTTATACAGGATAAGGATTCTACAAAGTGCTCATAATACAGACCCATTTCACTTTTAAATATGGACTATTAGATGTTCATGTCCAGTTTAGTTAACAGACTTAATCTACGTATACCTAAACTAATTAACAATGATCAAACTGGGTTTATTTTAAATAGACAAGTGAAGGATAATATAATAAGAATATATATATTAATAGACTATGCAAGTAAAAATAAAAAAAAATAACTTTTTATCATTAGTCTCAATTTACATAAGGCTTTTGACTTAGTTAATTGGTTGCATCTGTTTAAAACAATATAATTTCTCACCTGAAGATAATTCCATAAATTTTTAAGTTATGCAATAACTCTTGTACTTATGTTAAAATAGTTTTTTTCTCTCTAATTCTTTTAACTTGCAAAAAAAAAAAAAAACACAAAACAAGGCTATCCATTATCATTTTTACTTTTTGCATTAGCTATAGAACCATTTGCTAATAGTATTCGATCCAATAAGAACATTAATGGTATCAAAATAAAAAAAGATTTTGAACTGAAGATTCAACTCTTTGCTGACGATATTTTACTAACAAAAGGAAATATAGAAAATTCATTAGAACACATAATTAGCTCTATGAGTCAGTTTGAAGAAATCTCAAACTTAAGATTTGATCATAATAAAGTGAGTACATTATGAATTAATAACATTTTAAAAATTCATACAAAAATATTCTAACTTCAAGTGGAATAGCAATCAAATTAAATACCTTGGTATAACCATTATGTCTAATAGTAAAGAAATGAATCAAAAAAACTCTCAAAGGTTGTTGATAAAATTTTAAGTTTAGTCAGAGATTGGAACAAATTGGAAGACTGGTTAATACTTATTAAGATGGTAATTCTCCCTAAAATATTGCTTGTCTTGCAATCTTTAGTACTATCTCCACCAAAAAAAATGATGAAGATAAACAATGTTCTGCTTATTTTTTATTTTTATATTTGGCATCCTAATAAACCTAGAGTTTCCTTTGATTGGCACAGAAAGGGTGAGGATAATAGTGGAATAGGATTCCCTGATATTCAATTATATGCTGTTTCAAAATTTTTAATAATTATAGCATTTGGATAAATTCATCTTATGAGTCAAAATGGAAACAAATACATCAAGAAATAGTATTAGTAAATAATAAATATATCACAACCAGTCATTAACAAACTGTCCCAAATAGTTTTTTCTGATTATTAAAATATTTTTGCATAAATGGAATTACACCCTCTTCCCAAATTCCCTATTTAAATAACAAAATTTCCTCTTTCCAAAAGTTCACATAGTCTAGACATTGTATTAAAGACTTAATATTTTTTATGTTTCCAATTGCATATACAAATGACTGCTTAGAAACTCATAACATCAACAATATGCCAGTTTAGAATCAACCAACTAACTTAATTTATTGACCTCAATTCTTAACTTCTTAAATGGTATTGATATATGTGCGTCTGGGTTACCTTTACATTATCAAACATTCAAATGTTCGACACTGATATGATCAAGACCATATCATCGAACATTTAAATGTTCGACAATGTAAAAGTAAATAAAAAAAACCTAATCCAAAAAAGGTAAACTGTTTATAGCAGGGGGGGCAAGCCCCCCTGCACCCCCCTACTTAAATATTCCAACTTCAAGACCACACTACATTGCAGTAAAGGGAAATATTCCCGTAATGCGCTGTATGGAGGTCCGTATTCTGTCATTTCCCATTACCAGAATATAGTGCAATCTCGGAGATGGTATATTTAGGTAACAGGGGTGACCGGAATACATGGGGATCATTAGACAACCTCAGTTGTCTAGTATCTATCCCCAATTTTAAACCCTCAGATTGTCGAACATTTAAATGTTCGATGATATGGTCTTCCCCATATCAGTGTCGATCATTTGAATGTTTGATAATCTGAGGGTAACCCATGTGTCTATATATATATATATCTATATATATATATATATATATATATATATATATATATACACATATATGTATATATAAATATATATATATATATATATATATATATATATATATATATATATATATAGACACACACACACACACACACACACACACACACACACACACACACACACACACACACACACACACACACACACATGCACACACATATTAAAAATTTAAGTTCCAAATATAGTCAAGATTCTGAGAATTGGTTAATTTTACAAATATTTAGAGACTTTGTGGACACAGAGATACACCTAGGTAAGAAATCATTCCCAAAATTATTGGAATTCTTAATAAATATCAGTACTAATGCAATGAAAAATAAATAATATTTGTCACAAATTTATAAAATTCTTAAGTTAGATTTCACTTATTTACTCAATTCCTATTGGAATTATTCCTCAAAAATTAATATGAAGACTTATCTGAAGAATAAAGTAAAATAACATTAAAATCTACAGATAAAACCACATCTTCATTATATTGGAAAATTTTCACTTGGAAATTCTTACATAGAGCTTTTGTCACTGCTAACAAAATTGCAATTATGTATAAATCAAATAGAATTAAATGCTGAAAATGTGATTCTGAAATAATAGCTGATTGGGCACATATGGTGTATGAATGTAAGTCATATCCCCAAGAAATTAATAATTTTGTTCAAGCTCTATTTATTTTATTTTACATTTGACTACCAGGAAAGTCTGACTAGACAGATGTTCTTTTTCAGAGCGTAAAGTTCCACATAATACATACAAGTTGAAGAAACTTTGAATACATAATACATACAAGCTGATACATTTTGAGAACATCATATTTCACAGTGCATTACATATATGTGATCATAGCATAGTGAAACAGTTTCCATACAAACATTATATAGCTTCTGTAGAGAATTAGTTAGAAATACACATACAGGGTTTTTTTCTGAGCACAGTATACCACCTAATCATCAAAGATTAAAGAACAAATGTTTATATAGAGCATTAAAGTATGTCTAGAAGAAGTAATCACATTAGCTGAAAGAGACAGTTTAATTGGGAGCAGTACATGGACATAGCCACTTGTGGGATCAGTGGGTTTTTAGCCTTTTTTTAAATTGAGTTAAGGCTATGGTAGACATTATGTTAAGAGGTAGTGCATTCCAGATTTTGGCTATGCAGGTTGAGTAGAGGGCTTTTCCAGCAAGATTGCTGGCTGCGATTATTTTTATAAGGGGTTTGTTAGAATTAGGTGGGAGTTTGTCAGCCAAGTTTCTACTTCTAGGAATGACTCTTGTGTTAGTGTTTGTATTAGTAGCCATGTAACTGTAGAATCATCTTGCATACTGAATAACTGAGGCACGAGCGGCTGAAGTATGAAGGTTGTTTACAAATATATAGAAAAGAAGGGGACCTAATATAGAGCCTTGGGGAACTCTTAGGATTATAGGAAGAAGAGGTGAAAGATATTGTTGCCAATGTACTGCTTGCTGGTACTCAGTTAGGTAGACCTGGAACCAGGCAAGAGTAGACTGAGTTAGATTCAACTCAGAGAGGGCATTTATGTTTTGTTGTGTGAGACCACATTGAAGGCTTTTGATAAGTCTAGAAAGATGGAAGATATGTATTTACTTTTGTTTCTGTGAAGGTTAACAGTGTTAGTAAATGACATTAGCCAATGGTAGTACTGTGGTATGGATTGGAACCATGTTGTGCATTGGTTAGTAGCTTACTTGTATGCAGGTAGTCCATGATTTGCTTATGAAAAATTATTTCTAGTATCTTAGACAGAGGGGAAGGGATTACAGTTGGACAGTAGTTAGACAGATCAGTTGAATTGCCTCCCTTATGGAGTGGAATATTGTGGAAAGTTTTCCAAATGGCAGGAATTTGGTCAGACAGATGGTCAGATAGATGTAATATTTCTAAATCTTTAGTTATATTTAATGTCCTGATTCTGGAGATAATTCCAAAAACCCAAGTGCCTCTTCTTTAGTCTATTCTTGCTATAGCCAGAAAAGGAATTGCTAAAATTTAGAAAAGTAAAATACTCCTCTAGTGTTGAATGTATTAGTATGTCAACAAGTATTTGAAGTAGTGAATTACATACTATAAAGATGAAAACTTCTAATATTACACATTTATATAAATCTTGGCTTAAACTTAAAGACTTCTCTGAAAAATATTAATTGTTTTTGAGATGTATAACTTCCCGCCCCCACCACCCATTAAGGAAATCACGCAAAAAGATTTCTCCAAAGCCAACTTCATGCTTCTTAAGACAGGAGTGGTGAACTTCATGACACCCATGCAGATGGACAATACAGTTATGACTGCTGAATCCTACACAGATGGACTCTATAAGCACTTAGACAAGTGTATGGATCGTGCTATCCCAAACAGAACCAAAATGCTATCCTCCAAAAAAAAGGAAGCCAATCTGGTAGTCCCCTGCCATAAACAAACTGTACAACAGAAGGAAGCAACTGTTGCAAAAGAGAGTCAAATCCCATGAGTTGAGGAGTTCCCTGGCCGGCCTCAGTAAGAAGCTGAGATCCCTTATAAGATCCTCTAAAGCTAGATATGAAAACAAAATCACCACTGATTCTAGGGACAACCACAAAGCATTCTATAGCTATGTCAAGAATCTCAATGGCAACACCCAGATCTGCTCTGAGTTACAGCACAATAGCATGAAAATTACAGAACCAACTGATATTGCCAATGTTCTGGCAGATAGGTTCAGCACTAACTTTACCCCCTTTCACCCCTTAAAGGGCCCATATCTATACAGGAAGAATGCAGAGTCCCTGTAATCATAACTATGGAGGTAAAAGCTGCATTCTCTAAAGCCAAAAACACAGCATCCATGGGACCAGACAACATTCCAGGCTGTGTTTTACACGAACTTCAGAATGAACTGACTCCCCACCTAAGCACCATGTTCAATCATAGTCTCACATCAGGCTTTGTGCCCACTGAATGGCACACAGCAACAGTTATCCCACTCCACAGTGGGGGAGCCACCACTGATCCCAGGAATGTTCGCCTATTAGCTTGATGAGCCTGGTCTGTAAGGCCATGGAACGTATCATCATGGAACTCATAAACACAGACATTGGTAATCTCCAAATTCTGGACCCCACCCAGTTTGGGTTTGTGAAAGGCAGATCATGCCTCCTGAATCTGATTGACTTCTTTGAGGCAGTCACCAAAGCTGTAGATGAGGGTAAGGTGGTTCACACAGCCTATCTTAACCTCGCCAAGGCTTTTGATACCATCCCCCGTTCTGGAATTATAGCTAAACTCACTAAACTAGGTATAAATCCCTATGTCACAAGATGGGTTGCCAACTGGCTTACTGACAGAACCTACACTTTAAAAGTTGCAGACTCCAAATCTGACTTCAAACCAGTGACAAGTGGAGTACCACAGGGTTCAGTCCTGGGATCTCTCCTGTTTGGTATCTACTTCTCTGAAGTACAGGCTAACACAGAAGGCCTTTGACTAACAAAGTTCGCAGATGACTGCAAACTAGGAGCCATAGCTGAGTCCCCAATGATGTGGACATCATACAGAAGGGCCTCACTGAGACAGATGACTGGTGTCAGACGCATGGCCTCAAGCTTAATACCAAAAAGTGCATTGTCATCCCCTTTGGTAAAAACTCTGTACCCATGAACTACCACATAGGCGGCAGGCTACTTAATGCCGAATGTGTGGTAAGAGACCTGGGGACCCAGGTGGACAGTAGTCTCTCCTTTGATAATCACATTGCCACAGTCATCAGGAAATCCTTTTATGTGGCACACCTCATCACAAAAGGGTTCTCATCTAGGAAAAAAGAAGTAATTGTTCCCCTCTCCTCGACACTCATTAGACCCATTATAGACTATAACACCCCTTTTGGAATGTACCTCACAAGACATCTGCAGCAGCTGGAAAGGCCACAGAAGTACCACATAAAGAGGATTACTGGCCTCAAACAGATTCCCTACACTGACCGTCTCAAAAAACTCCACCTTTACTCCGTAGCGTATCACCTACTCTGAGGTGATCTCTGTCTAACATATAAAGCTATGTCAAACCCAGAGCTGATGGACATGCTACACCTAAAAAAATCCCAATCCCTCCGAGCTACATGCTCTAGGGACCTAAACCTTGTCACCACAATAAACAGGACATGCTGAAGGGACAGATTCCTGTGCCCTGAGACTTCCCATATTCTGGAACAAGCCACCCATCTATGTCAAGCAAAGTTCCTCATTAGCACTCTTCAAGAAAAATCTTGATAAGTGGATGGGAAATAGGAAATACACCCTGGGGATCACGTATTTGTCTCTGCTCGACAGGGGCACAGGAAAATAACTTTCTTGGGTGACGTAAGCCAGGGAACCTTGTTGGCTAGGCTTACTTAGGCCCTTGGGCCGATAGCCTAGTACCTACCTATGAACCTATGAACCTATGTATTGATCAGCTGTGGACCTATATAAATAGTTATTTGTTTGGTTTATAATTAATTTGTTTATCTGTTGTTTTAAAACCAAATAAAAAATAAAAAAACACAAAAAAAGGCAAAATAATCAGTTGTATCAGCACGCAGATGATAAAGATAATTGAAGATGTGCACTCCAAATTTCATATTGAAATTAGTTTATACTGATGTATACCATATAAAGTACACACACTACACAAGCTAGGATGTCTTTTGCACATTTAGTATGGCTTCACTTGCAATTAATTTTGGGTAACAGATTCAGCAATTATTGTTTACAGTACATATTATAAATACACAAAATTTGTAATGTATAAGTTGACATTTTGCACATCTATACTTTGTGAGTCAGAAAAAATATGCATTTTAAGTAATTGACAAAGGACATCACTTAAAAATCTGCAGTTTCTTAAAATGTTACTGTCCCAGACAGCTGCTGTTTTGCTTACCTACTAAGGACAGGCCTGCAAGTTGCAATCAGTATAGAGGATTATGACTGGGCTGCAGATCAAAATCAATTTGCCAATGTGTTTGAGACACAGATTTAGGAAACAAACCTCAAGAGTGAAGTTTGAGATCTGAATTTATTGAATGCAGCTTGGAAATACATTAACAATCAGTTATGACCGGTGACCCAGTCATAATATTTTAGAATACATGAGGAGCTTGCGTGTATATTACAAGATTGAAGCTTTAGTTAATCGAATAACTAGACTTGATCTTTTAATATCTAAACCGTAAAATGTCGAACGGCCAATTCAACCCAGGGAAGTGCTTCCCTTGGCAGTTTTGTGGATTATGCCCTTCTCTCCAATTTGGATCGATCTCAGAGTTGGTTTATTTAGTTGGGGGAGTGTGTGTGTGGGGGGGTGAAGCCCCCCAGTTGATTTTGGGTCTAACGTTTTTTTTTTAAGTGACCAAGGGAAGTGTTTCCCTGGGTTGAAACGGCCGTTCGACATTTTCCGGTTTCGATATTACAAGATCGAGCTTTAGTTATTCGATCAACTAAAGCTTCGATGTTGTAATACAGATGCAGGGAGCTTTACTACAGCAATATACTAGGAAGCAAAATAAAAAGAATTTAACAACTTTGAAAGCTGTCACATACCTCATACTAATACACAAGCAGTGGCCAGAAGTAAAGTGTGCCTCTTGTCAACCAATTGTTTTTAAAGCAATTAAACAGTTCGCTTTTCTACAGATTTGTTGTTTGCAAGGCAGCACAAAGTGTGCTGCAGTTTTTTCAGTTGCTTGTAGGTTTTCAGTGCAATTCTGTTGTATTGCTGTGTGCATTGCAACAGGATAACCACTAACAACTATGTTCATAAATCTAACCTTGTTATAACAATTTGTTCTGTTTCAGTGTGTAATCTGTATGAATTAAAGCAATATTATATGTAAATACATCAGTAGTAGTGGTAGTTACCTGGCAAGTAGTTGCAGAGTTTTTCCATGGAAGCTGAAATTGTGGAATTATGGAACTGAGTAAGTTGTTCTACTAGAGACACAACAACCACACATGCTGCAGAAACAAAGAGACAATAGCGTGAGTTCCACTGCAATCTCACATAATGAGTAGTAGAGGTTGAATATTTACAAAACCTATCACTAATTAAAACATCTGCTTTGCTACAGTAGGAATTTCTTTAGTTGTTTCAGACGTATTTTTTATTTCAGCTTACAATGTAAGTTTAGCAAACACTCTAGAAAGTATATACAAACATAGAAATGTAATAGGATGGCTAACATTCAAAAATGACATGTAACCTAGCACGTCTTTTTCTCCTTGGTTTTATTGTATTGCATTGTTGTGATTATCATAACAGTTTTGAATATTTTTTAAATGGCATGGCAGATTGTTTGCAGAGTATATATATCTATGTCAAAAAACAGAAGTACTTTATTAAAGCATCAGTATAATTCCGTTAGCAGAATTTCCTTCTCCACACTTGCATTCATTACAAAAATGAACATAAAAACATGTACAGTTTACAAACAAGCATAGCACTAACCTGCTAGTTTCATTTATGTGGTTGAATATCCTCTTTTTTTAATCTTCCTCCACTCTTCTGAACTTGCTGACCCCTCTGAGGAGAAATACTGTAGTGCCCATTCAAGTACCATATTGAAGGGTACTACTCTATTCTTCAGAAACAAAACTTCTGCTTGTCTCTTCTTATGCCACCTTCTTTTATGGTTCTCCCTACCATTTATGACCTGCCGCTCTGTCCATCTGTTTAAGGTTAGCCCTGTCATCTTACTCGTGTGACGCTACCTTCTTTCCGTTTGCTGTGGACTTATCCATTGTGAGTTTATGCACTGACTCTTATCCTAATCATCTTCCTCATGGTCATTTGACTCTGTCCCCAGCCTATTAATATGACATCTATCATGAGTACAGGAACTAACTGGATACAGGCCCCAGTCTATTAATATTGCATCTATCTTGACACAATACTCCAAATGAAGGTTCAGCAGTGCTTTTGCAGGGTATGATTAAGCTTGCATTTCCAGAAGCCATATGCTTAGCAGTGCACATTAGCATACACCTCACCCAGTGTTATGCTTTTTATCATCTTACATTGTTTTTCTTTGATATTACAGATAGACTTGAATTCTTCTCTCCTCATATTTTACCTGGCTTTGTCTCTTCAGCTTACATTCTGTCTTAGAGGTGCTACAAACTAAGTGCATGACTCTGAGTCTCTTTGCACCTGTATGCTTATGTTATTCAAATCAATAGTTTGTATACCAGGACACATATGAAAAGTAAAGAAACATAGTTTGTGCAATGATTCAAAGTAATGCACATGATGTTCAGCTGTCTAACACTTTCATCTGAAACATCTGATATCCAAATAGTGTTAAGAAAATGACTTGGAAAACCTCATGTGGCAGCTTTACATCACAATAGAGACATTTCTGCCACAGTGTTTGATGGCCAAGCTTCTGCTAAAGTTCCTTTAGTGTGGGAGACATAACAATAATTCTGAGAGACTTTCCTCTCCAGTGAAATGCATCAAAGATTCCTAAATGACTCAGATTATAAGTAAAAGAAAGGCTTTGATTAGCAATGAATCAGAAAACAAGAACATGGAAATTAAGGATATAAATGATTCTGCTTTCACCTATTGATCCATAACTGATTCTGTGCTCTGTAGGAATTCTAACATGAACTTGAAGAGAAAGACTCTTTGAATTCTAAATATTCAGTGAATGGCTTTTTGTGAGGATGCTGTATTGCAAATAGTTGCATTGTTCAGTCAATGAAGTATATACTCCATTTATCTGAGCCTTTTGACCTAGAATTGCATTTGCATTTGTATACCTGTGAAAAAGTAAAGTTCAGCTATGTAATACCTACATTAAACCACTATACTACTTACTTTCAGTGTGTGTGTACATGTGTGTGTGTGTGTGTGTGTGTGGGGGGGGGGGGGGCATCTGCTATCTTGATCAAACTGAACTGAAATGATTTCTCAGAATTCTGGTTCTCATACATGCATAAGTAAGGTGCATGCAATATGCAGAAAACAACCACATTAACAAAGAACAAAAATGCAGAAACTCAAATAACAAGCCACAGTGTAGGCACTACAGGCAAAGATAACAAATGTGAGAAAGTAGGAAGGCATATGTGTGTGTGTGTGTGTGTGTGTGTGTGTGTGTGTGTGTGTGTGTGTGTGTGTGTGTGTGTGGGGGTGTGTGGAGAAAGACAGAGAGACTTAATATTATGTTGATTGACAGCTAGTACAAAGGTAAGTATGTTGATTTAAAATGTTGAATGATAGTTTGAGAGAATGGGAATGTAATTAAATGCGGGATGTGTGCATGTTTTATTATGGTGTATGTGAACGTCATTAAATGTAATTTTGATTGAGTGGAGTTGTGTTTGTGGTGTCATTATTGGAATGAGGATGTTGGACTGAAGAAATAAGCATGCTTTTTTGGACTAATGTCAAAAGTTTCTGAGATGCTAAATCTTTGGGCATTAGGGGGCGGAATTGGATTTTCAAGTGTTTGCAGTTAGTGTGGTGTGTTTGATGGCTCTTGCTATAGGTTGGGGGTGTGTGGGAGTTTTTCCTGGGTTAGGGTTAGACAGCAGGCTAAGGAAGGAGCTGTATTTACTGTTGCATGTGTAGTGATACATGTGGTGTGTGCCTAAGTGTCTTGAGTAGTGGTGATGTTCCATAAAGGGTTTTCTAAAGTAAGTTATTCAGTTGGGATTTTGGTCAAGGTTAAGGCTAACAAGTATTAGTAAGGTGATGAAGGGTCAACAAAGCTCCCCTACCCATCCTCACTAAAGCCTGCTAACCCTCAGTATGGCCCTGTGTGTGTGTGTGTGTGTGTGTGTGTGTGTGTGTGTGTGTGTGTGTGTGTATATATATATATATATATATATATATATATATATATATATATATATATATATATATATATATATATATATATACATATATATATATATATATATACATATATATATCCTCACACACACACACACACACACACACACACACACACACACACACACACACACACACACACACACACACACATACCACAGGGAAAACTGGTACTTGTGAGCAACAAAGCTGCTGGCTGAGAATGCTAAAAAGTCAGGAAAAAAAGAACCATGTTACTGTAGACAAACTCAGTTGAGACTTCAGAGTAAACAAGCACTTATAACTTGTGAAGTAATCAAAACGTCTTTATTGAAAAACAAATAGATGAGTGCTTTTGCCTTTAAAAGAGCTTTGTCAGCTCTAACTCCAGTTTACATGACATGAAGTATTTATCTGCTTTTGTGTGTGTGTGTGTCTGTGTCTCTTTTTGCTTTCTTGTTTTGGTTTTGTCCTTTTGCATTCTTTTTTGGCCTGATCAGCTGTGGTACAGTCAGTGATACTGCACTAGCCACTATTCCTAACACTGGGTCCCCAGCAGTCCCAAGGTCTGCCTCTCTACAGGGTGGTGAAGGTCTTCCTGTCAAAGTTGACAGGCTGGCTGGTGGCCTCATTTTCCATCTCACAAGTAGAAAGTATTGTTATTTCCCTTTCAGGTGACTTAGCTATATTACTGATATCATATTTTACATCTCAGAGCCACCAATTATGCGCTTTTTTTTGGGGGGGTAGGGAGAGAGATTATTTTATTCAGTGCTGTGATTGACCACCTCTTGAATATGCTGACATAGCCTGCCACAATCAGCACACATAATGATTGCCCATGATGTATAGGATTATGACTAGCACTCTAATCATAATCAAGTTCATAAGTTCATAGGTTGTTACTAACTAAAGCAGTCAGTAAAGCAAAGGCCAGCACACAAAGGTGAAGGTGCCAATAGAATATATATATTTTATTCCAGCATCAATTAGGCAAAACAGACCTGTTTCGGCCCAAAGTTACTAAGCCTTTCTCAGTGTTAAAAATCAGCCAGTAAAACACTGTCTAATATGCATTAGTGTAACAAGACAATACAACAAAAATCCTGCTGATTGGTTTGCTATAAATGTTCATTTAAATCTGGTGGAAATAATCCCCCCAGCTTAATGATCTACTTTTTCTCTTTTTTATTCAATACATTATGCCAGCCTGATTTATTAACCCAGTTCCCAACTATTCTATCAATGATGGTAAACCTGAAGTGTGTACCGAAAATGATTGAATAATGCATTGTTTGGTATTTTTTGCCTGATGTCACTAAGGTGTTTGGATATCCATAACCTCCCAGTCTGACCAATATAAAAAGCAGAACAGGTGCAGGTAGCCAGGTATATCACCCAATCGGTTCTACAATTGGCCAAAAATTTGATGTCAAAGACCATCCCTGTATTTCTACTTGTGAACTGTTTGGACTTGGCCACCCTAACACAATGAACATAGATAACAACCCTGCAACAACTCCCCAGTTAAAGGGCTTGGGATTGTTCCCCCAAAATCAGACCCTGTTTGTAATGGTTAAAGTACGAGCCCAGGTTTTGCCTCTGTGATAGGAAAAAAGGCATCTATCATTAAGGATGCCTGATAACCTATCATCTGCTTCAAGCCCCGGGGATACAAAACTGGCACAATTTTTACTACCAGTAATTTGGCATCTTCAATGGTTAGGAAAGACTTTTTGATGTACAAGGACAAACAACATCTTGGTCAACCTGTACTCAGACTGGTAACTACCTTTGGACGCAATACCAATGTATTATTAGATAGTGTTAACAAATATTGGAACATATTATTAGTGGATGAGAGGTTATCAGGCATCGTTAATGATAGATGCCTTTTTTCCTATCGCAGAGGCAAAACCCTGGACTCGTACTTTAACCATTACAAACAGGGTCTGATTTGGGGGGATCATTAGGTGCTGGCTTATGTGAGATGTTTGGTGTTGATTTTGGTATGTATTTTATTGATTGCTGAGGACTAGTGTTGTCATTAACTGGCTTTGGAGATGTTTGCCTTCAAGACTTGGATGAAATTCATATCAACAGCTGAGAAAAGCAAAGTTGGCATGGTCCACAGTTTCACATGCTCTTTTTTATTTTATTTTTCATTTGTTAGCTAGGTACATGGACTAGTCCAAAGACTGTTTTCAGTTATTATCTGAGAACAAGTTTGCTTTTCTTTTAATTTGAACAAAGAGGAGAAAAAGCACAATAATAGTCAGTACAGGGTATAACGGTTCACTAAGACTTCTGACAATTTTTACACGTGAATAGTGTAACAATGCTTTAATAGTATCCTAGTGCCTGCTTTTATTATTTTCCAGTATTTCTTAGGTTGAAAGAGGGCCTTTACAATAGTATACCTTATTGATTATGCAAGGAATAGGACATCGTTTATGGACTGATTATTTTAATAATGGGCAATAATGAGTATATATATATATATATATATATATATATATATATATATATATAGATATATATAGTTAGATATAGATATACATAGATATAGATATAGGTATAGATATAGTAAAGTAAAACTTTACTACTATCTGGAATTGGCTTCATAATAAAACTTTGTAATGTTCTTTGGTACACCTCAAAATTGTGTAACATTCCCATTCTCATAATAACTGACTTGTTAGGCAGCCCTCTACCTGGAGGCAATCTGAACAATGGCTTGCTATTTGACCAAAACCTTACTTTCACACATAGTTAATCCAAGGTACACAAAATTCTGTCACATGACAAAATTTCCTACAGAATATCAAATTTGCTAACATCTAAAGTGAGGATATCCTTAGCCATAAATGTTCTTCTTCCTAGAATACACAATGGTCTACCCATAATTGCATTTGTTTCCACCCATAACACCACTCTTCTCCAACACACTGAAAACAAAATACTTAGACTCATTCTCTTTCTAACCCTAGAGAACATAATTGTTTTTCTCTACAGAAAGGAAAATGGCTACCAGTTAATGCTAGGTCATCCATACTGCTAAATATTCCAACTTTCAAACTTTTACATGAAAGATACCATCCCCCACTCCCTAACTCATTGTTTTTTACAAGAGTATAATTGTCAGGAAAGCAGGGTTCTTGGGTATCCTTTTAGAGTAATGCTAAGCTTTAAGCCTTCCTATTGAAATGTTGAAATTTGACAAGCCAGAAAAAAAAAATGAAAATGCAGGAAGAGAGTGAATATCAAACATCGCGCTTTGTCTTTAAACAGTTTTTTTGTCCTCTGCAGCCCCTGATATGGAGTGCAAGACTCCCACATGCCCCAAAATATATATACCAATATATATATATATATATATATATATATATATATATATATATATATATATGTATATATATATATATATATATAAATATAAATATACCATCTCCAAGATCACCATACCTTGGAAAATGGAATTTTCAGTGAAGTGTCAATCTTGGAATTCGAATATGTAAATCATGATATTTGGCCATTCAGCCTCCTCATTACAGGACTCTGCATTCTGAATTATGATATTTCAAATTGTTATTCATCTTTACAGAAGACTTCCCTACACTCCTGAAATGAGTATACTCCGCAGTGTTAACATAATTTAGTTTTTGGAGTCCTGGTACAGATATATACCTATAACTAAGACAGCAAGGGTCCATCTAAAATTTAACATGATTTGCTAAGTATGTATAATGAAATGGTCAGCATATAAAGAGCTGGAGTTATTAAAGAATGTTTACAAAGAGATATTTCCATGTTTGCATTAACAATGCAAAAATGGAGTGTAGTACTGTCATGCTGAGTAGTGCATGCAAGCAGAGAGTATTAGTAAAAAATGACATTAAAACATGGTGGGTCACATGACATTCTGAGATACAAATGTTTGCTTGATAGAACTGTTATGAATCTCATGCAAAAATCTTACCATAACTCCCTTCTATCATGCATGGTTTTGTAGATTAATATTTTCTGAATTATTGTGAAAATATTATATGCATAATTTGTATTGATTCTGCAATGTCACATAACAAAAAGATGCTACTCTGTCTTGTCATACATTATTGGAAAGCTCTTGAACAGGTGAACATGCTTCCAACTTATTTAATTTAACATTTGTTTACTGGGAAACTCTGACTTGGAATGAAGCCAATTTTCAGTGAAGGCCCAGGGAGAAATACTCCAAATGCATGTCTTTGTAACATGGGAGGAAACTAGAGCACACGGAGGAAATCCACATGACTGCAAGGAGGACATGCAGACTCTACATAGAAGGCACCCCAGCCGAGAAACAAACTGTAGAACCTGTTGCTGTGAGGCAACAACACAACTGCTGCACCATTGCACCATCCCATGTATCTTATATCTTGGATCTATCTCTTGCTCTTACAGATATATAAACCTTTACTTAGTCATAAACCTAGTAATTTTTGGCAAATAAAATACTGTTTTTTTTCAAATCTGCAATGTATAGTTAGTATCTATATATAGACCTTAGATATATCAGCAGTGTTAGCCCATTGTCTACTGAAGAGCTTTCATATTTTATACTTTTTTGTAACGTTACTTGCTTATAGTTGCTTACTTGCAACTATATTACTCAAACATAAAGCATCCCTACAACTTAGCATAGTAACCCTCCCACCATACCTATTACCCACAGAGCACAATCATAAAGTTTCCCTTATAAACAAACACATTCAAAAACTGAGAAAACTAATAATCTCATGCTTATCAAAACTAGCCCTAAGTGGAGACATCCACCCCAACCCTGGCCCTACCATCTCCAACCCCAATCTTCATAATCAGACTAGACACCACAACTTCTCCCATATTACAGCCAATAGAAAGCCAAGTGACTTCCTTCTACTATGCCTGAATATTAGAAGTATATCCAACAAAGTCCATGAACTCCATGCCACCATAGACTTGTACTCCCCAGATATAGTCATCCTGACAGAAACCTGGCTAAAACCGCACATTACCAGTGAGCAAATACTCCCTACAGGTTACGGCATACTAAGAGTAGACCGGCTAAACAAAAAAGGAGGTGGTGTAGCTATAATATTTAAACAGCATCTAAACATCCAGATCTTAAAATCATCAGCTCCACAAATAGGCAATGAAGAAATAATATATACCAACCTCAAAATTAACCAAAACAAAACCATCAACATAACTGGATGCTACTTCCCACCTGGCCAAAACATCCCTCCCCTAGAAAACCTCCACAGCTGGTCTACCCACCATCTCCCCCAAGAAACTATCATCTTAGGTGATTTCAATATTGACTGGCAATCCTGTTCTGGCAACAATCCAACCCATCATGTACACCTTCATGGCTTCACTCAACTAGTCCAGTCACCAACCAGGATAAATAAAAACTCCACCAAGCACACTACCCTGGATTGGATACTAGTCAGTAAGAGCCCCCAGTCATATATAACTGGCTGCTTATCAGATAGCCTCAGTGATCACTCCCCAACATTCCTACTCAAAAATACCTATACCAAGCTAAACCTGTCATCTACCGTCAAATACGTAAAAAACTAAACTTTAACCCACTCACATTCGTCTCATCCCTCAAAGAATGTAACTGGCATCCTCTAAAGTACCTCAGTCTAGATGATGCAGTTGAATTTTTTAATACTACCTTCCTGAACATCCTTAATTACCATGCCCCCATAAGATTCTCCAGAACCAAAGCACAACCCTCCCCATGGCTACAGAAAACCACTAAGTCAGAAATGAAAAACAGGGATAAAGCCTGGGAGCACTGGCGCAAAGCCAAAACCCCCTCAGATAGACAGAAATTCCTAGAACTACGCAATAGAGTCAAAAAGCTAATAAAACAGGACAAATCCCAATACTACCAGTCTGCCCTAGTCTCCTCACAACACAGCCCCAAACAAATCTGGTCCTCCATAAACTCCATCCTCCACACAGGTAAAGTCAGTACCCCTCCTCCTAACATCTCTCACTCCTCAGAAAATATTGCTACCTCATTCAACACACACTTCACCCAAACCATACTATCACTAGCTAAACAACACAACCCCCCTCCCCTCCAACCCACACCTTCAACTAGTAATCTCCCCACTGCCTTCTCTTTTTCTCCTGTACCTACCTCCAGCATAAAAAAACTCTTAACTAAACTTAAACCCACCAAATTAGCAGCAGACAGCCTCCCAAGTGAATACCTACAAATCGCAGCTGATGCTCTGGCCTACCCGGTATCCATCTTGATTAACCGATCTCTGTCAGAAAGTTACGTTCCCACACTGTGGAAAGTATCACATATAATTCCCCTCCACAAAGTCGGACCCTCCACAGAACTAACCAATTACCGTCCCATAGCTATTCTCTCTCCACTCTCCAAAATACTAGAGAGATGCATACACTCTCAGGTCTCAGACTACCTCCTTACTAACAACCTCCTTTCCAGTACTCAGCATGGTTTCTGACCAAACCATAGCACCACCACTGCCTTACTTTCCTTTACTAACACTATCCTTCAGCATAAAAACAATGGCTATCTCTCCTCTGCTACTTTCCTAGACCTATCTATAGCATTTGACATGGTCCCACACAAACAACTTATCTCTGTCCTCAATAACCTATCCTTCTCACAATCGGTCACCAACTGGTTTCAGAGTTACCTGTCTGACCGCCAACAATCCGTTGTATGGCAGAATGACATATCTCCCCAACTACCTGTCTCCATAGGGGTTCCCCAAGGATCCATCCTTGGACCCCTACTCTTCTCTGTTTACACCAATAATCTAGCCTCTGCCACCAAACATGGCACACTCATACAATACGCCGATGACTCGACCATCATCTGCTCAGCCCAGTCCCTACCAAAACTGCAAAAAGTCACACAGGAAGCCTTTTCCCCTGTTGAAACATGGTTATCCGATGCCCGATTAATACTCAACCCAAACAAAACTAAACTACTCATCTTCCAACCCACCAAACATACTCAAAACAACTCTCACTTTAACGTCACGGCAAAAGACAACACGGCTATATACCCAACTGAACACACCAAATTGCTAGGAGTGGAAATAGACAATAAACTAAAATTTGACATTCACATATCCATGACTATAAAAAAAGTCCACAAAAAACTAGGAGCGTTATACAGAAATAAGCAATTTCTCACCAATGCAGCAAAGATTTCAATAGCAAATTCCCACCTTATCTCCACCCTACTTTATGCCTCTCCAATATATACCAACCTAAGGCAATGTGATCTAAACAAGTTAGAGACCTGCTACAACAAAATCGCCAAATTCGCCATGGGAGCATCCTACCGTAGTCACCACTGTCTCTCACTTGCTGAACTGGGCTGGCTTGAACTCCCTCACCTCCTTCAGTGGTATCAACTCTCACTCACCCACAAACTAGTAAACCATCCACTAAATGTCCCATCCCTCCAGAATCTACTCCAACCCTATCGCACCACCAGACCACTAAGATCCAGCAGCAAAAATCACTTGCAGATCACTAAAGCCAATAACTCTGCTGGTGAAGCACTATTCTCTTGCGCCATAGCGAAATTATGGAACTCACTCCCACCCACAATTACCTCCATACCATCATGCACCCACTTCAAAACTTTTCTAAAAGCGCAACTAAAAACATGCTGGCTATGCCCTTGCAACTCCCACTCTAATATCATCCACCCCATCCAACCACTACCTTTCTTTCCACTCCACTAACTACCTCGATTATAGCAAGCTCAGATGCTCATAAGCCAGTACTTATTATACAGCACAAACTTCTTCTTCTTGTAACATTTGTTAATGTCTGGTATGCACTTCACAGATAAAGATTCTAGTTGTCTACTGATGTACTATGTTCTTCATCTGTAAATATGTTGTAAGTAATTGCTATGTAAATTGTTATTCACTATGTAATCCAATGTATATACTGTCTGTTTATTTTAACTGTGGAGCTTTTCTTCCCGGGCCGCCAATGAAAATGGACCTACGTCCAGTCGGACACTCCCGGTTAACAAATTTAAATAAATAAATAAATAAATTATGAAATATTCCAGATTATATGAAACATGTTTTCAGCAGAAGATTTTGGAGAAAAGCTTACAGGAAGCAAGTGATTTCATAGCTTAGGACACCTTGGAAAGTAAGAGGGTTAATTATATGCTTACTGGTCAGGACTGAATGTGTTAACAGGCTAATAGTTAAAAGTGCATTTTCCTCCCTGTGTAATACTGACTGGATTTGTTTTCAAAGATCTCACTTTACTTTGCACATTTGTGAGATATCTTTCTCCAGAATTAACTTGCTTCTTGGAACTGTACGCCTATAATATTAGGCAGATTGACAAATTCTGTACCCATCTTTTTAAGGAAAACAAACGTAACTGCTTCAGAGACAGAAGGTGACTCTATTTCATTCTTAGTGTTCTTAACCATCTCATTACTCATTGTGTCACATGATAGCAGCCGATGGGATGGGGTAATTAAAACTGCATTTGCCCTGCTTTAGTTTGTTAAGCTTTGCGGGGGGGTTGATTAAGGGAGAAACAATAATGTGTTTTACTCTATTAATGGTATGTAATGCATTTTGTATGCGTTAATCCTATTTCCATATTTTATGTGTTTTGTCTCCTGTACCTAGCTATTGTGTGTACCTTCGTGTTCTGTGTCAAAGTATTGTATGTACATATGTACGTATGTATGTATGTATGTTTGTACATATGTATGTATGTATGCATGCATGTATGTATGTACGTATGCACATATGTATGTATATATGCACTCTGTATTTGGCTTATTAGCATGGGTTGAGGTCGGAAAGAGTTCCCAGATAAAATAAAATAAAATGAAGTAAAAAGGTAAATATGGCAACTTTCATAAAGAAGCTTTACGTTCGATACTTAGTATTTCAGGTAGAAAAGCTAGCTGGTCCTTCTTTGGTCTCTGCTATTAAGCCTATCTTACTTCTGCTTAAAATGGCACATATAGTAATGAAAGTGGTATACCTGCTGCTTTTAGAAAACCTTAATAAGATTGAACTGCTTCCTACAGTATATACTGAAGCAACATGAGTTCAGTCTAGATGCTTACAGATTCAGTCCTACTTTATGGATAAGAGGATGCTGATGCTAACAGGATGTTTATTCATGGACTTAAATAAAAAATTAAATTTAGTCACCCATAGAATTCGTCTACAACTTCTAAGTGATATATGTTTTGTCTAAGTTATCCTTTCCTTGCTCTTGCATTGCATACCTAATTGAACATTCAGAATTAAGGCAGAATCCACTTTTTGTACAAGGATAGTCTTACCAAAGCAATGATCGTTAATACTGCAGTAAATCTTAAACAGGTCCATGCAAAATAGTCTATTATCTGAGCACTCTGTTTACATAATGGAAAATAATAACTATTTCAGATATTTAGGTATAGGAACTAACCAGCAGTGTCTATAGAGGGCTATATATGTCATTTGCAAACAAAGTGAACATACAGCTCAGATGATGCTGTGAATATTGATAGAGCCTAAGAGTAGAAGTTACAGTTATCAGAAGATGGAGTTCTATTGCCACATTTGGGTTATTATTAATGTCTTATATACTTTGTATGCTCAAAAAATATGACTTTTCAGCCAAAGCTCTCCCTTTACGTTGCTAACTATGAAGACAATGAGTCACTGTTGCTCTGTAAAAGTGCCAGTTCCTACAACTAAGACTAAGAAGAACACATTCTATGCTCCTTTTAACTTCAGATTAAAAGTGCTTAAACACTCCTCTCCACTGACATACAGAATGGTACCCCATGCATTATAAATTACTGGTTATGCTCTGCATTAGTTATCATCCCACTACAGCTAGAGTCCATCAAATACAATAACACTGCCTTATTCAAATCATTAATACTTCTGACCTAATAACCTGCAAGTAGCTCCTACATGCATATTTGACAATCAATGCAACATGTATGTTTTATGGGCTCCTCTAACCACG